>NC_057803.1:729372265-729385992 GCF_018294505.1 Triticum aestivum | reverse complement strand
GGGTTGGGGGTTTTAGGGGGTTAATTTAAGTGTTTCATATATTGTGTTAGCTAGCTAATTAATAGAGAGAAGTGTCCTCTCTTTTGTCCGTGCTTGGTCGACACTACGTACTATACATACGTATAGAGAGGACTAGCTAGACACGCTAGCTAGCTAGTAAGCAAACGAAGGAAACAAAAGATCGTCATGAACATATATGCATACAGAGAGAAGTGATATCGACCACCTCTCCTTCTCCGAGAGATTGGTCGAACAACAAGTTCTCGTATATCTATCCGACACTACCGGCTACATATATACAATAATTATCTTTTACAAATATAATATCCTAACATACGGATGCGTGGTCCACATAGTATTCTCCGTCTTCAGCGACCACGTGGTCAAGAAAGAATGCCGCCAATTCCTCTTGAATTGCTCGTATGCAATCTGGTGCTAGGAGTTCATCCCGCATCCGAAACATCTAATTTTAAGAAGGGGGTCAATACATATATATATATATATATATACATATATATATATATATATATATATATATATATATATATGAATGAATGAAACTCAACACAAATGATGGTAATAAAATAAAATTGTGAATATTGTTATTTACGCACTTCACATTGTTCGTCAGAGTAGCCCCGCTCACAGGTCGTGTGGCGGATGGACTCGCAAACGTAGTATCCACAGAAATCATTCCCTTGTTCCTGCCACAACCACTTCACAAGAAATAGAGGTCAATCAAACTGATAAGTAAGAATGCCAAATGATATTGATGAAACTAGCGCTTGAATCACTAGGAGATGCGTGGAACATGCTATTATAGTACTTACTTTCGGGTGTCTAAATTCCAGCTTCTTCGGCAGTCCCGGAGCTTTTTTGGTGAATTTTCTTCAAAACCTGCCATGCAAAGAAAACAATTACTTGATATCAGAAATGAACAAAGTTGCTGATATGGTGGATAATGATCGATTTAACTTACTTCTCGAGCATTTGAGTCATGTCCGCATACTCCTTGGGATCTTTTCGTCTCGAGTCTAAAACAGTTACTACTCCCTGCTCAAGCTTAATCTCTAGGAGAATATAGTGGAACCTGCACACGCATGCATAACTCATCAATTACATTACTATAACCTAGACTAATAAGGGAAACCGAATATGCCACAAGACAGTAACACTCACTTGAAGTTGTAAGGAAAGAGTATTATATCTTTGTGTTTATTTATTACCAACGATCGTAGCAAGTTGGCCTCGGTATCTTCGGCATGATATTTAACCTCAGTTGCATCTATGAGATATGTGTTAATGAACCCAATATCACCCACTTGTCTTTTCTTCAATTCGGCGATCTTCAATCTGCATAACATAGTGAGGATAATTATAAATACATGCAATGAAAGAGCTGAGCTATATAGAGAGACTTAATGACAGAAGTAGTACTACTTATAGACAGTAGCAGGTGACCGTTGCTTTATCGAGGGCCAATTGATTGAAAAACTGAAAGAACTCCTCAAATGGAACGGGCAACAGTTCAATTCCAACGAGGTCATGCTCCTTTTTAACTCTCATATACAAAGTACTCCTCCCCCCAGACTCTCTGCAGGTTTTCATGTACCAATCATGCAATCTTCGCATCATCGTTGATAGAGATCTTTCATCTTTGACGAGAGGCTTCCCGTACTCGTATCTTTGTATCTGCACCTCCAAGAAGTCATAATGTACATCGTCGGATAGGTAATCTCCAAGATTGCTATAACCGGGCACCATCCTCAGATCGACAATGTCGCTAGCAGGCACCTTGAGCGGGGGGCACGATTGCTTCGCTTGTTCGCCGAGCTGGGCAATTTGTTTCCCAGCTCGTCGTTCTTTCATCCTTTGATCACTGACAGTACTTCCCGACCGCTCCGCTTCGGCAAATGCCTTTTCAATAATGCGCTCATAGTTGCCTTTCGGCGGAGACTTGGGTGGTTTTGTCAGGGCAGCCAGAGTGCGCTTCGCTTTCACCGGATCTACCTTCTCCTCCGGAGGTGGATGTCTCTGTGCTTTCAACCCTTGAAACCAGTCCTTCACTTCGGTTCGCATGATCTTCGCGTTCTCCTCTGGGGTCATCTCGTATGGTAATTTCTCTGGAGTCTTCAGAGAAGGACCGAATCTGTATGTCCTCCCGCCTTTGGCTGTACTGCTAGACGCCGGCAGAGCAGACGGAGCGGATGTCTTCTTTCCTTGCTTACGAGGCGGAGGAGAAGGACTACGACGCGCCGGAGCAGCCGGAGCGGCGGCAGGTCTCTTCCGCCCTTGCTGACGAGGCGGAGAAGGAGGAGGCTGGCTGCTCGGGCGCGCCGGCGCAGGCGGAGAAGGAGGTGGAGTGCCGCCACGCGCCGGAGAAGGAGCCTGCCGAGTGCCCTGATCGTCACTCGCCGGAGGAGGAGGCGGTGGAGGAGGCGGAGTGCCCTGACTCGCGGGAGGAGGAGGAGGCGGAGGCGGAGGCGTCCAGTTCGGAAGCTAGGTTGATGAGATCCTTCCGCCATAGGCATGGAGTCTTCAGAGCAGAACCCAGCCGAGTCTCCCCTTCACCGGTAGGGTGGTCAAGCCGGAGGTCCTCAAATCCCTCCATTATTTCATCCACCATCAACCTAGCATATCCTTCTGGAATCGGCCGGCGGTGAAAAGTTGCGCCGGGTTCAGTAGGATAAACAGAGCCATCAGCCGCCTTGACCTTCAAATTCATCCATTGCGTCATAAGGTGGCAATTTTGAGACTCCGTGATAGCATCCACGGGATAGCTCGTAGGAGCCATCAAGGCATGCTCCGGCTGACGCAGCTCGGTGGAAGCCACGCTGCTTCTCCGCTGAGATGGCGGGGTAGCTTCGGGGGAAGCTTCGGCAGGTCATTTGCTGCGATTTGCTTCTTGTTCCTCTATCGCTTGTACCCTTGCATGCAGCGCCTGCAGTTCGGTCTGCTGCACTTTCTTCCTCCTCTCCTGGCATTTGTAACCGCCTGCGTCCGGAAACCCAGCCTTCCACGAAACGGGGCCTAGCGTGCCTCGTGTCCGTCCAGGGTGCTCAGGATTCCCGAGGGCCATTGTGAGCTCGTCGTTCTCTCTATCTGGAACGAACGCCCCTTGTTGCGCTGCTTCGATATATTGCTGAAGCCTCTTGACTGGTATGTCCAATTGATCGTCCGTCCAAATGCACTTCCCTGATATAGGGTCCAAGGTTCCGCCAGCCCCGAAGAACCAAGTCCGGCAATGGTCTGGCTAGTTCATTGTCTCTGGTTCGATCCCTTTATCAAGCAGATCATTCTCAGCCTTGGCCCACTTAGGCCGGGCTACGAGGTAGCCACCTGACCCCGTGCGATGGTGAAGCTTCTTCTTCGCAGCATTTTGCTTGTTTGTCACCGACATCTTTTTACTCTTTTCCGATGTCTTGTGGGCCACAAATGCGGGCCAGTCATCTCTGATCTTCTCATATTTTCCCTTGAATTCTGGTGTCTCTTTTTTATCGACAAACCTATTCAGGTCTTTCTTCCACCTCCTAAATAGGTCTGCCATCTTCTTAAGAGCAAAAGACTTGATTAATTGCTCTTTAACTGGCTTCTCCGGATCATCCTCTGGCGGTAGGGTGAAATTTGACTTCAACTCAGTGCAAAGATCATTTTCCTGCATACCATTGACATAAGACACCTCAGGGTCTTCGTTCTTAGGCTTATACCATTGGTGGATGCTGATCGGGATCTTGTCCCTAACCAGAACCCCGCACTGAGCAACAAATGCGTTCTTTGTCTGAATGGGTTCAACCAGTTAGCCGTCGCGCGCGATTTCTATGATCTCAAACCATTCATCTGAGCTCAACTTTTTCTTCGGGCCTCATCTCTTTACCGAAGTTGTGCTCGATCCGGAGGGTTAGAAAAAAGAACAAAGACGAGAGTTAATTAATATGTGTACATACCAAAACAATGAATGCATCAATTAGCTAGTCAGCACAGGCTTAACTAATATATATACATGGCCAGACTCGGTTCAGTCATCGGAGCCGTCCTCACGGTCTACTTCTTGCACCGGCATTGGGTCACCGGAGCCATCATAAGCATAGCCAGCTGCTTCTTCACCCTCTCCTTCCAGACCATCGGTGTCGTTGAGAAACATCAACGAGCAGACGGCATCACTTCCTTCTGCAATTATGTCCCTCAACAACGCTTCTTGTGCTTCGCGTGGCGGGGTGTCCATAGTTTCTACAAATATTTACAACATGGCAATTATTATTCAAACATGACAGATGGATATATTAGTGGCAAACGTAGAACTAGCTAGCTAATCACAATAAGGAATCATATTAATTATTGGCCTCGACGCTGCTTCTCTAGGGTTTCGGGTGGCCTCGACAACGCTTCAAGGGTTAGCGGTGGCCTCGAGAACGCTTCAAGGAGGGGGTAATATCGACCCCCCCCCCACGTGTTGAAGCTATCGGGAGGGGGTATATTGACAACGACGACATACGTACATGGGAAAATAATATGCTTGTTTTTTCCTTCTTAAAAATACATGAAGTAGTATTGCTCGTTTTTTAAAAAAATGTTCAAATAGAAATTTTAGAAAAAAAGAATGAGACGTCGGCGTCGGCGTTGAACACTACATCTATGTCCCACAAGTGACGTGGGCATCGACGCCCGCGTCACTTTGGGACGTGGATGTAGTGTCCGACACCGACGGCCACATGTATCTCACACCGACGATACTTGCTATTTAATTAGGGTTTCCTCTACCGCTCGGCGACCCTCGACGACCCCCGTTACCGATAAAAAAAATAGGAAGAAGAAGAAAAAAAGAGGAGAAGAAAGAATAGAGGAGAAGAACTCCTCTATTCTTTCTTCTCCTCTCTTTTTTTCTTCTTCCTCTTCTTTTTTATCTTCTTCTTCCTCTCATGTTCGACGACCCTCGACCCCGATAACATTTTTTTCTCCGAGAGAGTTAGTGTTCCCGAGTGAACCGGAGGGGGACATTGGTCATATCGGATTCGTCATATTTTGTACGAATGTTCTATATACATACATCCATCGATATCATTCCATACATACATAGACATCTACATTATATATGAACAAAAAAATATCAAAATTCATCATACATACATCCACAGTATATATGAACAAAAATTATAAACTTTCTCCCCAACTCATACATACATACATATATTTTGCAAAGGAGCTATATTTTGCAAAGGAGCAGGGGAAGGAGGGAAGGGGGGAGGATGGGGCGGTAGTTACCTCTCCCGGCGGGATCAGGGAGGAGACGAGGGCGGCCGGCGTCGGGGCCGACGGCGACGAAATGGGCTCGGGGTCGGCGAGGGCGAGGGTGACGGCGGGGCGCGCTCGGGGGCGGTGGACGGGCTCGGGGGCGCAGGGGATGCTCGGGGGCGGCGGACGGGCGGCCAACGACGACGGCGAGGTAGGGCGCGCTCGGGGGCAGCGGACGGGCTCGGGGGCGCAGGGTGTGTGGCAGGGCACGCTCGAGGGCGGCGGACGGAATCGGCGTGGGCTCGGGGGCGGGGCAGGGGCAATGGCGGCGACAGCGAGGCGCAGAGAGGGGCAGCCTGGCGGCGTCGTCGGGGCGGGATCGAAGAAACTGAACCAAAAATTTCACAAGTGCTGTATATATAGACCGAGCATTGGTCCCGGTTGGTGGCACCAACCGGGACTAGAGGGTGCATTGGTCCCGGTTTCTGCCACCAATCGGAACCAATGCCCCCCTTTAGTCCCGGTTGGTGCCACCAACCGGGACCAATGGCCTTACGCTGGCGCGGTCGTGGGATTTTTAGTCCGACCTCGCTAGCTGAAGAGCTCCCGCACCTGTTTATAAGCCCTGTTCTGTGTTCCCTTTCGAACTCCTTTGAACTGCTGGCTTACGGGCCTAATCGGACACTGCAATGCCTGTGGGCCTACTGGGCCTGCTGCGGGCCTGAATCCTGGCCCATAGTTGGGTTTCTAGTCGTATTCAGGCCGTGCTGGCCCAGTAGGTGGCATTTTTTTTCTTTTTTTCTATTTATTTTTTCATTTCTACTTAGAACTAAATACTTATAGTTTTTTAGTGATTTCTTTTTTCTTTTAGGTCACAAAAATTACAAACTTTCTGTTAGTGCCATTAGTTTTCAAATTTGAAAACATTTTTTTAGTTTTTTTATTTTCTTTGTTGCTTTATTTATTTTATTTTGTTTCTACTTACAACAAAATACTTATTGTTGCTATTTTTATTTTTTTCCATTTTTTGTTTTGTTTTCTGTATTATTTATTTTCTTCTGTTTTTTGCTTTATTTTTTAATTTTTTTTGCTTTTAGGTCAAAATTATAAACTTTTAATTGTTTTCCAGTTTTTAATTCTTTTGTTTTGTTTCTACTTACAACAAAATTATAAACTTTCTGTTACTGCCATTAGCTTTTAAAAAAATGAACATAGATGCACCTATAGAGAAAATTCGACCTAAATTCATAGTTTTAAAATGAACTCTGAAAGAGTTGGCATAGCATGGGCATGTACAAAATGGACAATGGTATCATACTCGTCTGTTACAAAGCTGGGATGGTGTCATCAGAATAGTTGCGGGAGAAAGTCTTCACTTTTTCTTTGCTTGTGTCATTTGCTTATTGCGCCGTAACCATGGATAATCTTAATCGTTTATCAGGATTCTTGGGTCAGCCTTGACTTTGAAGGGAGGAATTTCATGAAACTTTTCATACTCTTCAGACATGTCTGTCTTGCCCTCCACTCCCAAGATGTCCCTTTTTCCTGAAAGAACTATGTGGCGCTTTGGCTCATCGTATGATGTATTCGCTTCATTATCTTTTCTTTTTCTCGGTCTGGTAGACATGTCCTTCACATAGATAACCTATGCCACATCATTGGCTAGGACGAATGGTTTGTCAGTGTACCCAAGATTTTTCAGATCCACTGTTGTCATTCCGTACTGTCGGTCTACCTGTACCCCGCCTCCTGACAGATTGACCCATTTGCACTTAAACAAAGGAACCTTAAAATCATGTTCATAGTCAAGTTCCCATATGTCCACTATGTAACCATAATATGTGTCCTTTCCCCTCTCGGTTGCTGCATCAAAGCGGACACCGCTGTTTTGGTTGGTGCTCTTTTGATCTTGGTCAATCGTGTAAAATGTATTCCCATTTATCTCGTATCCTGTGTAAATCAATACAGTCAAAGATTGTCCTCTGGACAACAAGTACAGCTCATCACAAACATTCTTGTCACCTCTGAGACATGTTTCCAACCAACTGCTGAAAGTCCTAATGTGTTCACATGTAATCCAGTCCTCGCACTGCTCCGGGTGTTTGGAGCGCAGACTATTCTTGTGTTCATCGACATACGGGGTCACCAAGGTAGAGTTCTGTAAAACTTGTAGTGTGCTTGAGACCAAGGATATCCGTCCCTGCATATTATTGAGTCCCTTCCAAGCGTGCCTTTTCCAGTCAGTCTCCCCTCATACCGCGATTTAGGGAGACCTATCTTCTTAAGGCCAGGAATAAAGTCAACACAAAACCCGATGACATCCTCTGTTTGATGGCCCATGGAGATGCTTCCTTCCGGCCTAGTGTGGTTACGGACATATTTCTTTAGGACTCCCATGAACCTCTCAAAGGGGAACATATTGCGTAGAAATACGGGCCCCAGAATGACAATCTCGTCGACTAGATGAAGTAGGACGTGCGTCATGATATTGAAGAAGGATGGTGGGAACACCAGCTCGAAACTGACAAGACATTGCGCCACATCACTCCTTAGCGTTGGTACGATTTCTGGATCGATCACCTTCTGAGATATTGCATTGAGGAATGCACATAGCTTCACAATGGCTAATCGGACGTTTTTCGGTAGAAGCCCCCTCAATGCAACCGGAAGCAGTTGCATCATAATCACGTGGCAGTCATGAGACTTTAGGTTCTGGAACTTTTTCTCTGGCATATTTATTATTCCCTTTATATTCGACGAGAAGCCAGTCGGGACCTTCATACTGAGCAGGCATTCAAAGAAGATTTCTTTCTCTTCTTTCGTAAGAGCGTAGCTGGCAGGACTTTCATAGTGCTTCGGAGGCATGCCCTCTTTTTCGTGCAAGCATTGCAGGTCCTCCCGTGCCTCAGGTGTATCTTTTTTCTTCCCATACACGCCCAAGAAGCCTAGCAGGTTCACGCAAAGGTTCTTCGTCACGTGCATCACGTTGATCGAAGAGCAGACCTCTAGGTCTTTCCAGTAGGGTAGGTCCCAAAATATAGATTTCTTCTTCCACATGGGTGCGTGTCCCTCAGTGTCATTCAAAACAGCTAGTGCGTCGGGACCCTTTCCAAAGATTACATGTAAATCATTGACCATAGCAAGTACGTGATCACCGGTACGCATGGTGGGCTTCTTCCTGTGATCTGCCTCGCCTTTGAAATGCTTGCCTTTCTTTCGACATTGATGGTTGGTCGGAAGAAATCGACAATGGCCCAGGTACACATTCTTCCTGCATTTGTCCAGGTATATACTTTCAGTGTCATCTAAACAGTGCGTGCATGCATGGTATCCCTTGTTTGTCTGTCCTGAAAGGTTACTGAGAGCGGGCCAATCGTTGATGGTCACGAACAGCAACGCCTTTAGGTTAAATTCCTCCTGTCTATGCTCATCCCACGTACGTACACCGTTTCCATTCCACAGCTGTAAAAGTTCTTCAACTAATGGCCTTAGGTACACATCAATGTCATTGCCGGGTTGCTTAGGGCCTTGGATGAGAACTGGCATCATAATGAACTTTCGCTTCATGCACATCCAAGGAGGAAGGTTATACATACATAGAGTCACGGGCCAGGTGCTGTGATTGCTGCTCTGCTCCCCGAAAGGATTAATGCCATCCGCGCTTAAAGCAAACCATATGTTCCTTGGGCCCTTTGCAAACTCATCCCAGTACTTTCTCTCAATTTTTCTCCACTGCGACCCGTCAGCGGGTGCTCTCAACTTCCCGTCTTTCTTACGGTCCTCACTGTGCCATCGTATCAACTTGGCATGCTCTCCATTTCTGAACAGACATTTCAACCGTGGTATTATAGGAGCATACCACATCACCTTCACAGGAACCCTCTTCGTGGGAGGCTCGCCGTCAACATCACTAGGGTCATCTCGTCTGATCTTATACCGCAATGCACCGCATACCGGGCATGCGTTTAGATCCTTGTATGCACCGTGGTAGAGAATGCAGTCATTAGGGCATGCATGTATCTTCTGCACCTCCAATCCTAGAGGGCATACGACCTTCTTTGCTGCGTATGTACTGCCGGGCAATTCGTTATCCTTTGGAAGCTTCTTCTTCAATATTTTCAGTAGCTTCTCAAATCTTCTATCAGGCACAGCATTCTCTGCCTTCCACTGCAGCAATTCCAGTACGGTATCGAGCTTTGTGTTGCCATCTTCGCAATTGGGGTACAACACTTTTTTGTGATCCTCTAACATGCGATCGAACTTCAGCTTCTCCTTTTGACTTTCGCCTTGCGTCCTTGCATCGACAATGACCCGGCGGAGATCATCATCATCGGGCACATCGTCTGGTTCGTCTTGATCTTCAGCAGCTTCACCCGTCGCAGCATCATTGGGCACATCGTCTGGTTCCTCTTGATCTTCACCAGCTCCCCCCGTTGCAGCATCACCGTATTCAGGGGGCACGTAGGTGTCATCGTACTCTTCTTCTTCACCGTCTTCCATCATAACCCCTATTTCTCCGTGCCTCGTCCAAACATTATAGTGTGGCATGAAACCCTTGTAAAGCAGGTGGGTGTGAAGGATTTTCCGGTCAGAGTAAGACTTCGTATTCCCACATTTAATGCATGGACAACACATAAAACCATTCTGCTTGTTTGCCTCAGCCCCTTCGAGAAACTCATGCACACCCTTAATGTACTCGGAGGTGTGTCTGTCAGAGTACATCCATTGCCGGTTCATCTGCGTGCATTATATATAATTAAGCGTGTCAAAAACCATTACATAACTTCATGAATAGATAAATAAGTTACCAAATTAATAGAAGTTCATCATCACATTAAAACCAAAGTACATACATAGTTATCATATAACAACATATAGATCTCCAGAACATCTAATTAATTAAACCATACATTGAAACTATGTAAAACATTTCAATGCAAAAACAAATGCGATCATAATCTCAACCAAGGTAACAATTGATCCAACGGCATAATGATACCAAGCCTCGGTATGAATGGCATATTTTCTAATCTTTCTAATCTTCAAGCGCATTGCATCCATCTTGATCTTGTGATCATCGACGACATCCGCAACATGCAACTCCAATATCATCTTCTCCTCCTCAATTTTTTTTATTTTTTGCTTCAAGAAATTGTTTTCTTCTTCAACTAAATTTAACCTCTCGACAATAGGGTCGGTTGGAATTTCCGGTTCACATACCTCCTAGATAAATAAAATCTATGTCACGTTGGTCGGCATAATTTTCATAAACAATAAATGAACCAATAGTTATAAAGATAATATATACCACATCCGAATCATAGACAGGACGTGGGCCGACGGGGGCGGATACCAAAACCATCGCACTATATAAGATGCAATAATAAAAGTAAGAAAATAATACAAGTAAGAATATTTTTCCTTTCAGAAAGAAAATAAGAACAAGAGGCTCACCATGGTGGTGCCGGCGATGACATCGGTGCGGGTGATCGACGGCGGTGAAGACGGGGACGGGGCGTGACGGACCGCTAAACCTAGACAAATATTGAGGAAAATGGAGCTTGGAGGTCAAACTTGGAGAGGAGAAAGCTTAAGTAGTGTGGCTCGGGCATTTCATCGAACACCTCATGTGCATAGAAGGTGAGCTAGAGCACCACAAAGCCCCCCCCTCGCCGGTAGAGAAAAACAGAGCACTGGGTTGCTCTGCTCGCGGGCGAGGGGTATATATAGGCAGCACTATTGGTCCCGGTTCGTGGCATGAACCCGGACTAAAGGGAAGCCATTGGTCCCGGTTCATGCCACCAACCGGGACCAATGATGGTGGGCCAGGAGCCAGGCCCATTGGTCCCGATTCGTCCCACCAACCGGGACCAACGGTCCAGACGAACCGGGACCAATGGCCCACGTGGCCCGGCCGGCCCCTGGGCTCACGAACCGGGTCCAATGCCCCCATCGGTCCCGGTTCTAGACTGAACCGGGAATAATGGGCTGACCCGGCCTGGACCGTTGCCCCCTTTTCTACTAGTGACTGGAGCTGTGCATCACCATCGTTGCCACCTGTCGGAGCAATGCGCCCCCACGATGTCGTTCGTAGGTGCCATGATTGCCAACGGTTTGTCAATCGTCGCCAACAGGCACCACCACCTTTTGACATGCCACCACCGAAGATAGAAAGGGGTATCTGATTGACAAGTGGGTCTTGCACGTCATGGTTATTACTAGTTGGGATTTATTTTTGGAATGATGGAAGGGTCTATCCCAAATGACCAGAAAAGTGTTAGTGTAGATCCCTCATAAGTGGTTATTGGTGGAGTTTAATTGGGGATCCGCAGCAAATGCTATAAGCTCCTTACCATTGTATAGCTCACTAACAAGTTAGGCCCAAAACAAGAACTATTTAGCTGAAAAGCAGGTAGGCTAACTCCCCATGCAGAGCGCAACTACGTTTGTCGTACTAGAGAAGGATACAAATCCAAACCATCATACTTGCAACAAAAAAATGTTCAAATTATGCGCTTTTAAAGTATAATGTTTAAAAAATGTTTTGGGAATTATTTAAAAAGGTAATGAATCTACAAAATGAGGAATTAAAAAAGATAAAATCTGTAAAATGTTCATGACTTTTACAATGATCAGAAATTTGAAAACTTTTTATGAAATTTGAAAAGGTAAAAATAAAAAAATGGATTTTAAAATATTAACGAGTAACAGTT
This sequence comes from Triticum aestivum, assembly GCF_018294505.1. Classification (NCBI taxonomy): domain Eukaryota; kingdom Viridiplantae; phylum Streptophyta; class Magnoliopsida; order Poales; family Poaceae; genus Triticum; species Triticum aestivum. The sequence goes on along the minus strand of NC_057803.1, from coordinate 729,374,050 downwards.
TTTTAACATGTATTTGATTTTCTTTAATATGTGTTAAAATTCATGATGTACCTCAAAAAAGTTCAACGTGTATTTAAAAAAGTCGATGTATGGTAAAAAATATTCAAGGTCTATTTGCAGAAAATATTCATGCGTAAAATTTATATTTACAAAAAATGATAGTGTAAATGGCTGAAAACAAAGGAACAACACAACATCTAGCTGGAGAACTCCTTGACCAGAATAACCGGGATGCAAGTAACAAAAGCCTCTATGAGTCGCTATAGAGACCCCTCACGTCAAAGTACCTACAGGCAATTTGCCCATACCACTCGCTAGAAGCGATATATAACAATTGTATCTTTCGCTCACTACTGAACTAAAAGGTCAGTTACATCCCGAGCACATAGAGCCTAATAAGCAGAGGGAAACAAACAACCCAAAAGAACAGCGCACCTAACATCCATTATACAATCAAGAAAAAAACATATGTGAAAAACAACACGGCAAGGGGTGCGATAGCCGCTATTAAGGACATGCTAAACGGTAGGAGCACCAATAGGTGGTGAGAAATAGCGGCAACTCCAAACCGTACCTCACCAATTGGAAGTTTCTGTCTAGGACCCCGCCTAGTAGATTATGATGGTCTCTGCCACAACTTCAACCATATTTGTCTTCTCAAGACCTACTAAATATATTAGTAAAGAAAACATTGTAAACATAATCTCCAATGGGATATTAATCCACTTGTGCTCAAAGATTCCTTGATTTCGAACAGATCACCCAACAAACAACCAACAATACAGCAGTTAAAATATTCTTGAGTCTGGGCCGTAAATAATTGCACGAAACATTCAATTATTTCCAAAGAGAATTAGGACAAGTGTTGGTTCCAACCATCACACAAAATGTTCTCCAAACGACTAACACAACTTGGCATAGGAAAAACATATGTTTGGACATCTCACTTTGTTTCCAAAAATAGCAAACCAGATTACCCGACCAATCTCTTTTCCTCATGACCTCTCTAGTCAACACATCATCTATATGTAATTGGAAAATTTTGAATCTTGAAAGGAATCTTCTCCTTCCAAATCCATTTGTAACTAGCCCGAGCTAAATATTTTTCCAGCCAATTATGCATCGATACGGTTAAATAACATGGGAGCTATGCAACTTCCAAAATGCCACATTAGGTTTGTCACATGTATGGATCAACAACACATCATTCGTCATACCATTCCACTAGCCAAGTAAAATAGGAGATAATCTACTTCTACAAAAGATAAAGGATCAATCTGTTCAATTTTATATGGAAGGCGATTCTTGTACACACATGTGTCAAAAAGCATAGGATATGTATCCCAAAGGGGAATATTGCCCACAGTAATGTCTTTTCATAGTCTAGCTACATTCCCACTATTGATCTCAATCCTCTACCCAAAAAATATGGATTTTTAATTTTAATAATTGACTTCTAAGAAGTAGAATCACTCCTTCTAATTTTAATAGAGGAAACACATGTGTTATTGTTATAATTAGCCTTAACCACATCTTTCAAATTCCCAAATATCTTATCAAGTTTCCACCACTATTGAATTAGTAGGGTTAATGTTTTATTTTCCTAGAACTTCAAATCCTAGGCCACACTTACATTCATATCTTCAAACCTTAGACCATTTAGCCATACGGTATCCTCACCTTTTACCATTACTATGCCTAAATAATATTCTTCTTTACTTATCCTGATTTTCGATGGTAATCTTGTTCAACATGAAAAATAGACATATACTACCATAAATATGG
>NC_057803.1:729348971-729371933 GCF_018294505.1 Triticum aestivum | reverse complement strand
CATGGATAACATGATTCCTACCCAAGACTAGAATTGTTCAATGAATTTGGAATCAACAAAAATTTAGTTAGAACTCTTGAGACCAACGTATGTCACATGCATGGCCACAAATTTAATAAGAAACACACTAAATTGGCAATGAAACATATCATCATATAATTAAATATTAAACTAATCCCTGCACACATCAAATATCTCACACTTGAGGAAATGAATTTTGAACACCGACATAACTTCAACAAGATATAGTTAATTACTACTTGAGATTAAGAGCATCTATGTAATGATTTTTTCTCAAAACAAAGTATAGTCTAGTCATTACAAAATAGCCATACCACCTGGTATCAAGTCAATAGCTAGGCTTCTAATCAATCCATTCTTCTTAGCTTGGGTGATCAATTTAGTCAAAGAATCAACAATTATGTTAAAAATATAAGGGGACAAGGGGTTGCCTTGGCGCACCCCCTATGAGCTTTTGAGATAGTGTTAGTCATGTTATTATGTTTAGCACTGAAGGTTCCTCCCAAAAGAATCTTTCCAATCCACTCCACCAATTTTTGATCAAAACCTCTCATGGTATGGAAATCTAGCTAAAACTCCAAGTTTGCCTTCTCGTATGCTTTCTCGAAATCAAGCTTAAGCACAATACCATTTTTTTATTACCACATGAATGATGGAAAATTAAATTTCATGTAACGACATAATACCATCCATAATATCATGATTTTAATAAAACAGTTTTGATTACCATTGAATAGAATGTCAATGAAACGCTCAACTCCAACAGTTAAGACCTTAGTAATTAGCTTGTAAATCTATATCTATATCTATACCTTTTTACTAATAAAGCAAGGTGCGTTGCTAAGAAATTTTCATCCGTTCACCCATATTGTTATGTTTTCAGATATTTTTCTATCCGAGGTGGTACTAAAAAAATTCATACCGGCTAAATTTCGCACATCTCTATTGGGCCGACTTTATTTCGTGTGTCACCTCCATTGGCCAAATTGGCCCTATTGAGGAGCAGCGTAAAAAAATATTAATCATCTGTGGTTCAAACTCACAATCTCTACTTCCACAAAGAAGTGTACAGCCACCCGGGCTAGCTTGAGTTTTGTTACAACTAGCACATATGCCCGTGCGGTCCAACGGGAGAGATTTTTCTGCAAGAAGCATCACGAGAGATAATTGATGTGTCCATCAAAATGGTCTGCACAACATTGGTGCGACGGAACGGAGAGTTGTAGTGTTCTCGCGGGTCATGTTTGGCCAACGAGATCTTTATAGTAGTAGGGTTGGTAGGAGTGGCGGCCACTACCCAACTCATGCCTTTTTTTTCCAGGTCCGCCTCCTTGTCGAGGTGGTGATGACCTCCTGATTTTTTTATAAAAAATACGAGCAATTTTCTGGAAATCATTAATTTATGGAAAAAGAAAAACAAAACTTGAAATAGGAAGATTTCTTAAAATTCACAATCATTTTTTGAAAATAGGAACCATTTTTAAGGTGGAGAAATGATTTGTTTTTTGAATTTATGAACAATTTCTGAAAATGGAAACTTGTTTTGAACATTCAAAACATTTTGGAAAATGTGTTTTTAATCAATTTATGAATTAATTATTTTGAATTTATGAACATTTCAATAAAAAGGAATATTTTCCAATTACAATTATTTAAAAAATACAATTTATTTGAAAATTCTCGAACGATTTTGGATTTTTTCTGAAAAAATTCGAACATTTGTTGCTTTTCAAAAAAATTTGGAACGAGAATAAAAGGTTAAAGTTCAAATATTTTTCAAATTTTGAATTTTTCTGAAATTCTGTAAATTGAACGAATAATTGTAGAAAAATAATATTTCTGAAAAAACAAAAAACTGAAATTTATGGGAAAAAGGAGAAAATAACTTGAAGGAAAAAAAGAAAAACTAAAGTAGAAAAAGTACACAGAAAAAACGTAAATGGGCAGGCCCAACGTAGGGCGACAGATGCTAAACTACATCTATATGCCGCTCAGTGCGAAATATAAGGTTAGCCAACTGCATGAGCAGGATATAAATTGGTGGTTTGTCTGGGCCTTCACGCTGTGGCTCACATATGAAATTCTCGACAAAGCACTTTCTTTCTTTTCTAGCAGATGGACCACCAAAATTTAGTACCACCTCAGATATAAACAAATTATTTCGTGGTAAACGGATGAAACAATTGGAGAAGCACACCGAGTGCGGCGTTTCTGCTCCTGAGCTCATCTGCACCCCCTCTGACGAAAAAAATCAAAAATAAATACTACAAAAATTAAAAAATACCAATTTTTTTGTGTGGTAGATAAGTTTATGCGTGAGGTGCACTCCAAAGTTTACTTCATTTGGACATGTGAACAACTCTCAGCAAAAAAGACGAATTCAGGGTCTGTAAAAAAAGTTTACTATTCACACACTATTCTGACCCGATTTGATTTTTTTTGTGAGAGCTGCTCAGATGTCCAAATAAGTTGAAATTTGGAGCGAATCTCACGCATACAATTTTCTATCACACAGAAAAATGGATTTTTTTGAATCTTTTTTATATTTGTTTTGATTTTTTTCTGACCATGTGCAGATGAGCTTGGGCACCGAATTGGATTTTCGAAACACACCTTTCTTTATTAGTAGCTAAGAAATTCTTTTCCAAAAATATGTTTTTGAATCACGAACAGTATTTTTCATTTGGGAAAATTTCAATAAAAAGAAATATTTTCGAGTAGCAATTATTTTAAAAAATCGGATAGATTTTAAAATTCTAGAACAAGTTTGGAACTTTTTGAAACATATGATAACAATTTTTAAAATTTCGAACAAATTTGGTACGAGAAAAAAATTACAGTTTCAAATATTTTTGAAAATGGGAACAAATTTGAAATTAGGAAGATTTAAAGAAACTTTGTAAAAATCGAAATTCTTAAAAAAGTAAAAAAAAATATGTGAAAAGGATAAAATAACTTGGAAGGGCAAAAAAGTAGAAAAAGAACACGGAAAAAACGGACATGGGACGGCCCAACTGTGGGCAACAGATGGAAAACTCCAACTGTATGTCACTCAGCGCGACAAGTAAGGTATCCCAGCTGCGTGGGCTGGATATAAATGGGTGGCTTCTCTGGGCCTTAGCGAGTGCGGCCCACGTACGAAATTTTTGACAAAACTCTTTTTTTTTCTTTTCTAGCAGATGGACCACAAAAATTTAGTACCACCTTGTATATAAAAAAAATCGATGATGAACGGATGAAAAAATTGGAGAAACGCACCTTGCTTTATTAGTAGGTAGGTATAGATATAGACATAGATATATGGTTACTTAATAATAATCCCACCTTTATTCTTTATATCAAATTTTACCAATTTATATACATTTGTAAATTGTCTAAAATATCAGCAACCCACATTGAGAATCAATGAACAGAGGAAAAAAGGGAAACACTCTACAAAAGAAGGAAACATGCATGCATAATTATGCCGGACTGTGGGAAACAAAAGAGACTTGATGAGAGAGAAAAATGATTTGTGCATGCTGGGGAACTAATTAAAAGGGATTGATGGTAATTAAACGAGATTGATTTGATGACAGGAAAAAGGGGAGGGATGCTGCTGTGAGTAAGTAGAGATTTGATGAGAGAAGAAAGCGGGGGAGAGGCTCTTGTTGCATGCTGGTGGTAATTAAAGTGGGATTTGATGAAGCGGGGGCTCGCCCTTTGCATGCATCGCCTTTAGTAAGAGATAATTACAACTACGGTCCCTATACTCTCCGGCGTGTAACACAACGGTCCTCAAACTCGCTGAATGCTCCAATATGGTCCTCAAATACAAGAATACGCTCCAATGCAGTCCCGGTGACATCTCAGGCTACGGCCTACAGCCCAGCCCGATGCCACGTGAGCGTATAGTAGCAATGAGGGCCCCACAGTTTAGTATGAGAGAGAGAAAGAATAGAAAAATAAACCGCGAGATTGAAATTCGAAATTGAGACCTCCCCGTTGATATCTCCAAAGACCAAAGCCCACAAAACATAACCATAAACCCCACTTCTGCTATATGTTCATATTTGTGACTAGGAGGGTATATTAGTGTGCGTTTACGTACCTCTACAGGCAAACTATCCTAAGGTTCATTTTGCTGTGATTTTCTTTTTACCTTTTTTCAGGTTTACGTTTATTTCCCTTTTTTATTTTTATATTTCCCACTTAAAAAAGGTAATAAATAAATAAATTTGGCATGAAACAAAAATACAACGGATATTTTAGATACACGGTGTATTAGTAATTATAGTAAAAGTTTACCTTATTTTTAATGGGAAAATCTAAAAATAAAAAATAAATATAAACTTGGGGGAAAAGGGTTGTTGGGCATATAAGTCGGCAAATATATAACCATTTTCTAAAACCACGCAGAACATTATTCAAAATACACATCTCTAATTTATTTTAATAGTTTTATATTTTAGAAATACAATGAGGAGGCACAATAACTATGCGTGCATGTGGTCATGAATGACCATATATTTTTCTTACATTTCTTCTTTTTAAATCCACAAAATTTTACTTGTATACCTCTTTTTTTTTGCGGGGACTTGTATACCTCTTTTTTTTGTGTGACTTGTATACCTCTTCAAGATACAAAATAATGAAAATATAATTGAGATTTACAATATACAAAAATTGTTATATATATATATATATAAAGTAAATTTTAAAACAAAAATTATAAGCACAAACTTTGTATCCTAAAATAAATATTAATCCTGCAGAATACTCATCAGAAAAAAAGCTTGAAGATAGAAAAGGAGGTAAGCTATGCACCTAACCGGCCAATTACGGTGTGTAATTATGGTGCTGCTAAAGGCGAGTGATTTGAGAAATTATATAAAACTTTTGATCAGTGTATAACATGAATCATAGTCTGTGCGGGTGACTTGCTTGCGGCGTAACATGCCATGCGGTCTCAGGTCCCATCCGCCTTCGTTCAATTTATTTCTCTACTACGTTATTTTCTCGCTGCTGATCCATGGGAGCCGCACTTCTAATGTCTGTCTGCTGATAAGGCATCGGTCTGGATACGGGGCATAGCGATAGATGTAGCTAGGACTATATTGGAGCGTATCCGTGTATTTGGGGACTGTAGTGGAGCATTCCGCAAGTCCGAGGACCATCCTGTTACATGCCCGAGAGTACAAGGACCGTGGGTGTAATTATCTCCCTTTAGTAATTAAGCGAAAACTAAAGAGAAGGATTTCATGAAGCTCGCTTGGGACGACGATAGGAGAGCAGCATATTAGTGTTAAAAAACCAAAATACATGAATGTTTTTTGTGCGACCAAATTACATTTTTTTTAAATACCTGATTGATTGTACGTCGTTGATGCAACCGGAATACACGACACTGGAAGCCTGGCCGTTACTGCTGCAAGCGGGATGCGGCGTTCCAAGACCGAACACCATATGCATCTAGCATAAGCATGCCAATGCAACACCAGTTGCCACTATTCTTTTTTACTACAAAAGTTGGATTTCCATGGTGCAACCGACTATGCATATGTTGCAAGTATGGTCGATGGTATTTCAAGTCGGGAGGACGATGTTGCAAAGCCGACCACATGAACGTTACATGGATGTCTGACATCTATGTAAAGTCGAATGCATATCATTGCGAGGTCAATCGGTGTTATTCCAAATTGTATGGGTGAAGCTATAAGCTAATTAAGTAGTGATTTTAATATTTTGGAGAATAAGTTTTCTTTGCATCGTTGTCAAGGCTGGTTTTGTGACTAATGCGCAGCTGATATACATTTCTTCTACACCTCCGTGTGAGGCTCCCTGTCGTGGCTCCGTCCCATGCTATCATACCATGCGGTGGATGTTTCGATGAAAACACCAATTTTCTCTCCTGTTACAACGCACGGGCCTTTTTGCTACTAAATCTTAAACGACATACATGTCTAAATTGTTGTATGTTGTTTGCATCGGAGATTTTAGGTAACATGGTGATGATGTCTAGTTCAAGCATTTTACATCAATTTTCTTCTTTTCTTGTGGGGTGCATCAAGTTTCTCCTAGTGGAGATGAATAAACAATCTCATTAGATATATTCTAACCACCTCCCAACAGTGCTGGAAAATTATATTGGAAGATCATCAGCGCTAGGAGCCCAATTAGGTTTCATGGAGAAGGAGGCATGCTTTATTTCATTTTCAGAAAAGGGGCTGGGAGGAGTAAAGTTTTTTGGATCAAACAAATTTTCACGAAATTTCAAGAATATGTCCAGATTTGGGTTATTCACATTTTTCTGATTAAATTTCGTATCTAAAATAATTAAATCTAAGCTACAGTGGAATTTATTTGATTTATGCAAGTTATATCAATATTCTAAAATTAATAAAGTCATAGAATAGTACAAAAAACTCATGGGCCAGAACTAGAAAAGGGATGGCTATACGGTGCCTTCAGGTTAGCCGTATCTATATTACCCTCACCGCTATTATGCTCACTTGAGCGATGAATAACTAAATCGCAACGGGATACAACCCGTCTACTCATAGGTGTTGGTAGGTGGGTTATTGGGTTATGTTAAGTTAGGTGAGAGCAAAATGGGCTGGCCTATTTAGTATTCTTTCGAAATAAAAAACGTTATTATTTAACTGACTATAGCCTTTCATATTTAATTGTTCGGGGTTGCTCAATTGTTTTAATCGTTTGGGCATCAAGCAAACTCTGATTGACGTGAAATTTGAATGTAGCCTGTCTAGACTATAATGAGGCCACACGAAATAATTATAGTCATTTGAAGATCACTTTACATTTATTGTGAAAATATCCCCATTTTATTGAATAAATTGAGTTTGCACTATGAGTAGCGGATACCAGAAGGATAAAATCATGAAATAATTTGGGTAGCTCCCAAATATATCATGAAGGCTAGAGGCATGGCTTGGGGAAAAGCCTAGGTGTAGAACACCGAAATAGAGAAGGGGTGTACTTGTTCACCATTTAATAAAAATAGTAAACTGAAATATGCAAAGAATTAATTTAATTCAATGATTATATCAGCATGCGGAAAAATCCATGATTGCATACACAGAACTATCATAGAACATGGGGAGCTGAACGTTCTCTGCAGCCATAACTCATGCATATGTGGCCAGCAGTCACTGTGGCAGAGGCTAGCGGTGACAACGGCGCAAATTCTCGGCGAGAACTTTTGGAGTATTGAGGGGCTGCCGCCCCAGCATCGCCTATCCTTCATCACCCAAGGCCACCACAATGTGCTTTTAGCAAGCGCTTTCCGTGCGAAAAGTTAACCTTCATGACGGCGGCAGGGTGGGGAGAAGAGAGGAGACGGCTCGGGCGGCGACCTTTTAGGGATTGCCCGAGTCACCTATCATCAACGAGCGACATGGTTGAAGAGAAGAACTGAACCAAATGGTCCCATTAAAAATCTTAACCTTCAAATCCTCACATATATGAAACACAATGAAACATGCCTTAGTTGTCTATTTTAAAAACAAGATATAGCATATTTAATTTCCACATAAAGTATGGTTTCGCATATATTTATAATAGCAAATGGACGATAACAATAAATCTGGGTGGTAGCCTCTGCAGCTTGTTATTACACGATTGTTTTAACTAGCTTTTATAGTATGAAACAGTTGTATAACAAAGGATATGATGGTCCCTATGGCCGCATACCAAGCATAACGTTCCAGCTGCCGATGTTATTCTCTGTAGTGTTCTTCCTTTCTTTTTTAGGGGAGTGCAGACGGGTATCGATGTATGCACCCGGCCCATGCTCTGTCCGGCTGGTCCGCCGGTCGGATGCACTCCCAGACGGCACTGTTGCACTTGAACCCGGATCCAAACCCAATCATCCATACCTTGTCGTTCTTCCGCATCCGGCCCTTCGCTTCGATGTACGCCAGCTCATACCACACCGTGCTGCTCGACGTGTTCCCGAACCGGTGAAGTGTCATGCGGGACGCCTCCACTTGCTCGTCTGACAGCCCTAGGCTGCTCTGCACCTTGTCGATAACCGCGCGCCCGCCGCAGTGCACACAGAAGTGGTCGAACGCCTTGCGGAAGCCGGGGACGTGCGGCTTCACGGTCAGCCCCAGCTTTCTGGCCACAAAGGACAGGGCGAAGGTCAGCTGCTCGGAGAGAGGGAGGACGAGGGGCGCGACGGCTGTGATGTTGGCTTTGAGAGCGTTGCCGGCGACGGCCAGGAGATCCTTGGACAGGTTGACACCTAAGTTGCCCTCGCCGTCCTCTTCCTGGAAGACACACGAGTAGGAGCCGTCGTGCGTGCCCGTGGTGCTCGTCCGGACGAGGTGCGAGAGGCGGAACCGCGCCCTGTCCTCCGATGTGGACAGCAGCACGGCCGCGCCGCCGACCCGGAACAGGATGTTGGAGAGCTGCATGGGCCTCTCCTTGCCGGTGTAGAAGTTAGAAGTGATGATCTCCGTGGAGACGACCAGAGCGTGCTGCGTCGCGCCGTGGCCCGTTGCTTGCAGCATGCCGGCCGCGAGACCCACCGAGATCACGCCGGCGCTGCATCCCATACCGGAAAGGTTTACGGCGCGGACGTCATCACGGAGCTTGTATCTATTCACGATCATGTCGGTGATGGACGGCACTGGGGCGAAGACGCTGCAGTTTACTACTAGTATGTCGATGGCGTCTGCGGTGACCATCCTGTTGGCGAATAGGTCGTCGATGGCCGAGAAGACGACCAGCTCCGCCTCGGCGCCGGCCTCCTGGAAGCTATTCTGTGCCGGCATATAAGAGTCTCCGGGCGGCAGTCTGGTCTCCTCGCCGATGGCGCTGCTTTCCAGCATGCGCGTCATGAAGGAGACGCTGTGGTCATCGAACAATGGGTTGAGGTGAATATGCTCGATGAACGTGGCTTTTGGCACACGACAGCTGCCAATACCCTGGGAGCAAGCATAGTCGATGAGGTATACGGTACGGCGGCGCTTCATCAGCTGTATGGTGGCCACGCCGGCAGCCAGGAGACCGGCCAGGACGAACTGGATGGGTTGACAGGCGCGGAGAAAGCCTAATATCATGTCAACAATGGCCACGAAATGCCTCGGATGAGGTATCGAGGCCATAACTCGGAGTCGCTCAAACTGTGTTGTGTGCGTGCGTCTATATTCTGTAAAGGCGTACACTTTGGCGAGGAAACAACTTGTGCGGTGCTCTCATTTATGGAGAGCCACGCGCCCGACCTACCAATGTTTTTTTTGGGACGAAAAGCTAATTCCATCTTTCTGTTATTACTAGCAAACTAGTAAATATGCACGTGCAACGCACGTCTATTTGGACTAATAAGTGTGCACGTGCAACACGCGTCTATTTGGATTAACACATTATACTATACTTAATACAAGACAATTTATTCATAAATTTGAAATTTCCCTATAAAGTACACAATCTCTTATTCCCAACTTATACAAATAATTTGAAATATCGTTTCTCCTTAATCAACATGTCTGTTGTATTAAAAGACCACCCACTTTTTCCAATGTATAAAACTCAAAATTATTTAGAAGATTCATCATGATTCTCCATATGCACACATTTATGCAAGTGTAATCACACATGAAAATGTCACTTAGGACAAGCTAAGGAACCGTTTCAGTGCCAACAAACTCCAGTCAAGAATTATTGTTACAATTGAGTGTCAACCACACAATAGTAGGAAGAGACCTCTATGGTTTGTTGAAAAGAGGAAGCCATTGTCACATAGAGAAGTGTAGAGATGTCTTGACTCCATAGAATCAGCTGTGAAACAAGACAAAAAAATGCTAGTTGGACCATCCGATTCTACTATTACACCACAAGCGTTGTAATGTCTGGAAGCAAGAAAAGTGACTTACTTTATTATGAAAATAGAACATGTCAACCAAATAAAAATTACATTGATAAATTGCGTAATTATACTTGTTAATCACTGGACAAAAGCATTAATATGACAACTTGGAACAGTTAGTTGAGTACTACACATTTCTTTAAGGGCTCAACATTCTAAAATTTTGACAATATAACAAATATCCTCTAAGTTCGTAGTAATAATGATACGTAGGCTACCACTTGTAAGAATAACAGTGGCAAAAAAGGGCCAACAAATGCCGGTTTAGAAAGAAAAAACTGCAGATATGCTTCCAATTTTAGCAACTCTAGTGGATAAAACATACCTTACCTCCCAAGTCAGGAAAATAGTCAAATGAAAAAATGTACTTATTATAAGTAGTAGAGATGAAGTTATAAGGATCATGATTCAAGATATTCGGAGAAATATGGTTGGTCTCTCTGTATGATGCGAAGTTGTTGCAGTCAGTAGAAGAGTGACCTGCCCTCCAGGCAGAAGACGAAGGCGGCGACGGCACGTGTGCGTGTTCGGAGGAAGCCGCAGCTCCTCTTCACATGTCTCCCGTTGTGGCTCGCGTGGGTGGTGGGCTGGTGACGACAGGCGACTCGCGATCGCGATTCCCTGATAGGAGACGATAGGATGCGCTCGCGATTAGTTTCCTAATAATTAGATGTGTTCGTGATTAGGTATCTAATAGGATGCGTCCGTGATTAGTTTTCTAATAATTAGATGTGTTCGTGATTAATTTCCTAATAGGATGCGCTCGTGATTATTTTCCTAATAATAGGATGCATCCGTGATTAGTTTCCTAATAATAGGATGCGTTTGTGATTAGTTTCCTAATAATTAGATGCGTCTGTGATTAGTTTCTTAATAGGATGTGTCCGTGATTATAGTTTCCTAATTGACCAGGCGTGGACTTCATATTTTCCTTCACGGTGGAGTACGGTCAGTCAATGTAAATTGCTAAGTGCACACAGAGAACATATTAGGTTAAGGCTAGCCGTTAGATTAAGTTTAGTGGGACTAATCATGCGGTGGTAATGTATCCGTGTATGTTTTGTGGGGTGCACTTAAAAAGAATTATGTTTGCTCTTTTATAAGTAGTATAGATCAGGAAAATAGTCAAATGAAAAAAATGTACTTCTTATAAGTAGTAGAGATGAAGTCATAAGGATCATGACTCAAGATATTGGGAGAAACATGGTTGATCTCTCTGTATGATGCGAAGTTGTTGCAGTTAGTAGAAGAGTGACCTGCCCTCCAGGCAGAAGACGAAGGCGGCGACGGCACGTGTGCATGTTCGGAGGAAGCCGCAGCTCCTCTTCGCATGTCTCCCGTTGTGGCTCGCGTGGGTGGTGGGCTGGTGACGACAGGCGACTCGCGATCGCGATTCCCTGATAGGAGACGATAGGATGCGCTCGCGATTAGTTTCCTAATAATTAGATGTGTTCGTGATTAGTTATCTAATAGGATGCGTCCGTGATTAGTTTCCTAATAATTAGATGTGTTCGTGATTAATTTCCTAATAGGATGCGCTCGTGATTATTTTCCTAATAATAGGATGCACCCGTGATTAGTTTCCTAATAATAGGATGCGTTTGTGATTAGTTTCCTAATAATTAGATGCGTCTGTGATTAGTTTCTTAATAGGATGTGTCCGTGATTATAGTTTCCTAATTGACCAGGCGTGGACTTCATATTTTCCTTCACGGTGGAGTACGGTCAGTCAACGTAAATTGCTAAGTGCACACAGAGAACATATTAGGTTAAGGCTAGCCGTTAGATTAAGTTTAGTGGGACTAATCATGCGGTGGTAATGTATCCGTGTATGTTTTGTGGGGTGCACTTAAAAAGAATTATGTTTGCTCTTTTATAAGTAGTATAGATCAGGAAAATAGTCAAATGAAAAAATGTACTTCTTATAAGTAGTAGAGATGAAGTCATAAGGATCATGATTCAAGATATTCGGAGAAACATGGTTGATCTCTCTGTATGATGCGAAGTTGTTGCAGTCAGTAGAAGAGTGACCTGCCCTCCAGGAAGAAGACGAAGGCGGCGACGGCACGTGTGCGTGTTCGGAGGAAGCCGCAGCTCCTCTTCGCATGTCTCCCGTTGTGGCTCGCGTGGGTGGTGGGCTGGTGACGACAGGCGACTCGCGATCGCGATTCCCTGATAGGAGACGATAGGATGCGCTCGCGATTAGTTTCCTAATAATTAGATGTGTTCGTGATTAGTTATCTAATAGGATGCGTCCGTGATTAGTTTCCTAATAATTAGATGTGTTCGTGATTAATTTTCTAATAGGATGCGCTCGTGATTATTTTCCTAATAATAGGATGCACCCGTGATTAGTTTCCTAATAATAAGATGCGTTTGTGATTAGTTTCCTAATAGTTAGATGCGTCTGTGATTAGTTTCTTAATAGGATGTGTCCGTGATTATAGTTTCCTAATTGACCAGGCGTGGACTTCATATTTTCCTTCACGGTGGAGTACGGTCAGTCAATATAAATTGCTAAGTGCACACAGAGAACATATTAGGTTAAGGCTAGCCGTTAGATTAAGTTTAGTGGAACTAATCATGCGGTGGTAATGTATCCGTGTACGTTTTATGGGGTATACTTAAAAAAGATTATGTTTGCTCTTTTATAAGTAGTATAGATGTGCCTGTACGTTGCACCGGGACCAAAAAGACACTTCATACACACTCTATGACATCGACAAATACCTTTAAATATTTCGCGTTGTCGCATGAGAAACAACATGCTAAATGGTGTAGCACTAAGTCATAAACGTGAGCTGATTTTATAATTGGACATGCCTTATAGCATTTCCAGCCGCGCCCCAGAACGGCCTCTCCAGGCACTTCCTAGTCAGCAAGACGGGCGCTTCGTCGCCCTCGTCGCATCGGTTCCCGCGGGAATCAATGCCAAGGTTGCCGCGCTGCCGCCGACGGTCAACCATGCCATTGATTCCTCACGGGCGGCGCGGCGTCGCCACCCCTCCCGCCACACGTACATATGGGCGCGGCTATATAAGCCGACGCCCTCCCTCGCCTCCTCCCTCTCCCTCTCTTGTGCACCTCCTCCGAGCCCTCCTGCCCCCCCCCAATGGCCGAACGATTCCCCGGCGACGAGGCGGCGGCCAATGGCTTCGGCCGCCGCTCCCTTCGCAAACATGAGTCGTGGCTCCTGTTCGAGGCCAACATCCCGGCGCCGCCGGACATGCGCACCGGGCCGTCGGGGTGGCGGCTCAGCAACGGGGGGTGCCCATTCCGCCGTTGCCCGACGTTGGGGCGCGGACCGCCTACTTCATCGACGAGGTCAAGCTCGCGCGCGCCTCCCTCACCGATGAGCAGCTCGCCCTCCCCCAATACGCCGCCGACAACCACTCGGCATGGGCGGCGTACTTCGAGCGCCGTCAAGAGCAGAGACTGGCGTCCACCAACGGGGCGCCGGTGGTGGGCGGCAGACAGAACAGTTAGGGCTGCCGCGTTTGGTGGGGCGTCTCCGGCCGCACGCTCGGCGGCATGCTGACGCACCTTGAGGGCGGGAACGAGCCACCATTGACATACCCTCCCCTGGCGTCCCCGGCCCCGGCCCGCCACCGACGCGCCGGGCAATGGATGCCCAGGAGGTTCGTCTCTTCGTCGTCTTCCTCCTCCTCGCCGTGATCTTCTTCACACTCCTCCGGCTCTCCGGCGCTGCTCGCCGTCAAGACCGAGCCCGCGGCGGAGACGCTGCTCGGCCGGCGCACTCGCAGCGCCGGTATCATCATCAACGAAGGCGGCCAGCGCGCCCCCTCGTCGGCTCCTCTGCGGTTCTTCAAGCCGAAGACGGAGCCCAGGCTCGTGACGGTGAAAACGGAGCCCGGGCTCCCCGCCGTGAAGACGGAGCCTGGCGAGGTGGCGCTCAACAATGATGCGGCCCTAAAATGGGCGCGCGAGGACTTCCTCGGGATAAAGAAGGATCGCCAGGTCGCCGCACTGCGGCGCTTCGAGCAGCGCCGCCGGGGCCGCGAAGAAGGAGGAGTCGTCTACCTCGACGACAACGACGACGACGCGCCGCCGGCACCTGTCCGCCATGGCGACGCCGGGGAGGGGTGCAGCCGGGACGGCCGCGTCAAGGAGGAGAAGGCCGACAACGATGACGACGGCGGCGACGACGGCGACTACTCCGCGTTTAGCGATTTCCTTTTTTAGTTATATTTGTTATGCAAACGCATCGAACATGTAACATATGCCAAAGTTTGCTGAAATTTAACCGTGTTTTACCGAACTGCGCCCAATGTTTTTTTTTGATAAATTAGACGCGCCTGGGGGGCGGCCCTGGGGACGGCGACTGGGGGGTAACTCGCCCCCAGGTCATTTTTTTGCGCCGGCTTGCCCCCAGGCGATGATTTTAGGCGCCCCCTGTGGGGCCAACGGCTGGAGATGCTCTTAAGCATATACATTCCCTATGGTGCCCATAATAGATTTTATGAAAGCGTGAAACTATTCAATCTAGTCAATTTAAATGGGTAGAAAACATATGTAATAGGCATTTTCAAAATACACCATATAAAGGGAACGACTAATTAAGCGTGCATCCTAAACAAAATTTTAGAAATATTTAAGATGCGAGATAATTGCATATTTGGAATTTCCGCATTTTTCTGAGGGATTTCCATATATAAAATGCTTAATTTGAAGTTAGGGTTTGAAAAATATGATTTGTTTTAAAAGCATTTGAATCTGTACAAAAAGGAAAAAAAGTTGAAAATAGAGTAGCTAGGTTGAAACTGCAACATTGTGCGGTCAATCTAGTAAGTTACGCTTGGGCGCGGGAACTTTATACTACGGATACATGAATTGGAGAAAATGCAGAAATGTTAGAATGGGGATTTGAACTCGGGCCTCTGGTGTGTAGCGGTGAGGTTCAAGGGCTCGTTTTCTTTTTGATAAAGGGTGATTTTATTAATTGAAAATGTAGCATCAAGTGGATATAAATCATTATGAGTAACACCCGACCTCTGCATAACTAGGATGCACACAACCAAATCCGAAAGTCCGACCAAAAAAAATCATCAAATAAAAACTGACAAAACGTCAACAGTAGAGTCCTATAAACCGACACTATGCCTATGTCGAAGGTGGTGGTGGGTCGATCCGAAGGTTATGCTGCCATCCATGTCGGGAAAAAACCTCCATGGCCACCTGCTCCAATCGCGTACACACCGCCTTGAACAGCTGTTGGTACTCCGGTCGTTGTAGAATAGACCACGTACATAGCGAGTGCGTACACCGGAAAATAACCTGCAAAGAAGAAGCATTTTTTCATTGAAAATCAAATCATTTCTACATAGCCAAAGCGACCAAATTAAGGCATACGCTCCCACCCTTATTAGCGTTTTGAAACTATTTGGAATATCGTCCAACCAATGACCAAAAATATTGGCAACACTTGTGGGTGGATGCAAATTTGACGCTGTTTGAATGACTGACCACGTAGAACATGCAAACTTACATTGAAAAAAGAGGTGTTTGATTGTCTCGTCATGAGGACAAAAACAACAATCCTTACTTCCTTGCCAGTTGCGTCGTGCGAGGTTGTCTTTAGTTAACAGAACCCCCCTACGAAGATACCACATGAAAATTTTCACTTTTAGTGGAATCTTGGACTTCCAAATTTTCTTGTTATTACTGACAGGTACCTCAGAATGTGTGAGCGCACGGTACATAGAGTCTACAGTGAAAGACCCAAATGTAGTAAGGTTCCAGCGAAACACATCACGACCTTCTGCCAGGTTAATCGAATCAAATCTGGATAAAAGATTATGACATGACACAAGTCGGGGGCCAATCAAATCCGGTCTGAACGAAATATTCGGTGGGGATGAATTGAGCACCTGCGCAATAGTATTATTCTTATCGCGGGCAATGTTGTATAAGGCTCGATATTGTTCTCGGAGACTGGCATTGCCTAGCCATATGTCTTCCCAAAAACGAATCTCCGAGCCGTTCTTTATCGCGAAAGACCCAAAACGAAAGAGATGTTTCTTTGTCGCCATTAGGCTAGCCCAAAAGTGCGAGTCGCCGGGTTTTCAAAATGCCTGGGACACCGCCTTTTGGCCTAGATACTTGTTGCGCAGCATGGTTTGCCAAATACCATCCTCAGTAAGAAGTTTGAATAACCATTTACTGAGTAGAGCCTCATTCTTGACCTGCAGGTCATGAATTCCAAGGCCACCTTGGTCTTTCGGCCTACAAACCACGCTCCATTTGGTCAGCCTGTAGTAAGGGCTCGTTTTCTAGATGAACTAAAACTGATGATGACTCGAGAAGGGAAAACGGTGGGGGAGAGTAATTATTGACAACTTCGGGGGCCATCTTATGATGGACAGCCAAAAGCAATAGTCAGTCTATTATTAGGTATATATAGGAGTAGGATTTTCCATCATAACTTGTGACAAAACTAGTTATGGTTTCCGATGGTGTAAAAGTTTCGAAACATTATGTCGCAAGCTATTGTACAAAGCCTATTCATCAACCTGGGTGCAGAAGTTATTCTTCACCCGAGGTAATCTTACGATCAATTCATAAGTACACTAAATTTGAAATACAAATAGTTACATTTATATTGATTCACTGCATAAAATTAAAAAAAAACATAGGTCGTATGGCCGGAAAAATTGTATTTTATGTACATTTTACACTATGTTTTTACATTTGTAAGTTTACGTACTAAATATTTTTTTGGCGATTATATATATTTTACGGCGACTACATATTTCTTATTTTCTCTTTTTATGTCTGAAATACGACAAAAAATACGGAACGTAAACTTATGATGCATTGATGTTAAAATTGAGAGGGATGAAGAATAATTATTTCTATATATATATATATATGTGTGTGTGTGTGTGTGTGTGTGTGTGTGTGTGTGTGTGGATTAGCCGCAACTTTGTCATGTTGAAACTTTTCAAGATTTCTCACGGTTTAAGAGCAGTTTCGAAAATTATGCGGCAAATTACGAGTGGCAGTGACCGTATTTTCACTTTTTTTTTCTAAACCGCTTGTCTTAATGAAGCAAACAATACATTGTTCGAAAGATACGTCGAGGCACAACTTTTTCATATAGAAAACCCTTTGTAATTCCTTGCGGTTAAAAGCAGTTTCAAAATAACCAAAATGCGGAAATTTTGTTTTTCCAATTTGCTATTTTTTTGGGTGCAGTTTTCATTGCAGTTTTGTAACCGTTTGTCTAACGAGGCTTGTGATACACCATTAGAAAGCTATGGAATAGGAGCAACTTTCATATGTTGAACTCTTTTCAAAATTCCTGATGATTTTAAATGAATTTTGAATATAGTGTGGCACTCGACGAATGGCAACAAGTGTTGCTCCGAGGGCAAGAGATGTCGAGGTGGAGCCAGCAGCTTGCGGGAGACTCCCTACAGTGATGCTCGAGTGCCCCAAGTTCTTCGGCTGCTGCTCGAGTTGTCGTGGCACAACCTATTACTCACAGTTGGGACGAAGCGGCTGCTCGAGTTGGCTGACATACCTTTGCTGCATTGTTGGCTGACAACGATCGTGCCAAATTCTGCTATGAGCACCAATGGTTGGAGTGCTCCAGCAAGGATCCATCACTGAGATGGGAAATACTCGGGTCGTTCTGGCGCGATCGACGCTTTTGTTGCGGTAAACTTTGTGTGTCCTATGTCGGGCAAACCTAATCAGCTACTTGGAGGACTACCTCACTGACAAAATTGCCTTCCCCCCATGAAGTTTAAATTAACGCCTCTCTACGTATCTTTTGTAGCAAAGTTTCTTGAAACACTCACTGCTCATCGGTTGTACTTGGGCGTGGACAGTCATTGGGATCCATGTCAACGCTGACGGCCATGGTGTACCGGAAGGGCCTCAGGATGTCGAAATTTGGTTTACCAGAAGACTTTCTGCATTGATTGATAGCCACTGCGCACTGTCAATGGCAAGGTGAACAAGCACACTAAATAAGATTAGTCATAGTGATTCCAAGCTATTTTGAGAACTGCTTTCAGTGGACTATGTTGTGATTTCATTTTTCTTAATCTTGATAATATTATATTGGATTTGGAATGACGATCTTCATTTATTCTCCTTTTTCATAGTTGTGGAGACCAAATTTAGAAAAATTAACAAGCTGTGATTTCAGTCGGGTACAACGCTTCTGTCTACTATAATTCTATTGCTGATTATAATTCTGTTCATGAATATACATGAAGTTTGTGCTTCGTTTTGTTAATTGCTGTGCAGTAGATACCATTCCTGAAAGTTGGTGCTAACAACCAATAGATCACCCTGCAGAAGCCCTCTCTCTAGCACATCAGCTATCATACACTAGTAGAAAAAGGGCCTATTGTCCCGGTTCGCGAGGGCCATTTGTCCCGATTTTTGAACCAGGACTAAAGTATCGGTACTAATTCCCTAAACCTTTAGTCCCGGTTCTTGCATAAACCGGGACAGATGGGCCTCCACGTGGCCGGTGCGGCGAGCCCAGGCAGGTGGCCCTTTGGTCCCGGTTGGTGGCACCAACCGGGACCAATAGGCATCCACGCGTCAGCATTTCAGGTGCTGGGGTTTTTGTTTTTTGTGAAGGGGGGAGGGGGCGGGGGTGGGGGTTTTGGGGAGTTAATTTAGGTGTTTCATATATTGTGTTAGCTAGCTAATTAATAGAGAGAAGTGTCCTTTCTTATCTCCGTGCTTGGTCGACGCTACGTACTATACGTATAGAGAGGAGTAGACACGCTAGCTAGTAAGCAAATGAAAGAAACAGAAGATCGTCATGAACAGATGCATACAAAGAGAAGTGATATCGACCACCTCTCCTTCTCTGAGATATTGGTCGAACAACAAGTTCTCGTATATCTATCTGACGCTACTGGCTACATATATACAATATAAGTATCTCTTACAATATAATCTCCTAATTAAAATCGAAAGCATCAGGATCCACATGGTATTCTCCGTCTTTAGCGATCACGTGGTCAAGAAAGAATGCCGCCAATTCCTCTTGAATTCCTCGCATACGATCTGGTGGTAGGAGTTCATCCCGCATCCGAAATATCTAATTTGAAGAAGGGGGTCAATACATATATATATGAATAAACGAAACTGGACACAAATGATGGTAATAAAATAAAATTGTGAATATTATTATTTATGAACTTCATATTGTTTGTCAGAGCAGCCCCGCTCACAGGTCGTGTGGCGGATGGACTCGCAAATGTAGTATCCACAGTAATCATTGCCTTGTTCCTGCCACAACCACTTTACAAGAAACAGAGGTCAATCAAACTGATAATTAGCAAGCATGCTAAATGGTATTGATGAAACTAGCGCTTGAATCACTAGGAGGTGCGTGGAACATGCTACTATAGTACTTACTTTCGGGTGTTTAAATTGCAGCTTCTTGGGCAGTCCCGGAGTTTTTGAGGTGTATTTTTTCCAAAACCCTGCCAGACAAAGAAAACAATTACTTGATATTAGGAAATGAACAAAGTTGCCGATATGGTGCGATAATGATCGATTTAACTTACTTCTCTAGAATTTCAGTCATGTCCGCATACTCCTTGGGATCTTTTCATCTCGAGTCTAAGACGATTACTAGTCCCTGCTCAAGCTTAATTCTAGGAGAATATAGTGGAACCTGCGCACGCATGCATAACTCATCAATAACATTACTATAACCTCGACTAATAAGGGAAACCGAATATGCACAAGACAGTAACACTCACTTGAATTCGTAAGGGAAGAGTATTATAGCTTTGTTTTGATTTAATACAAACGATTGTAGCAACTTGGCCTCGGTATCTTTGGCCTGAAATTCAACTATATATGCATCTATGAGATTTGTGTTAATGAACCCAATATCACCGATTTGTCTTTTCTTCAATTCGGCGATCTTCAATCTGCATAATATGGTGAGGATAATTAAAAATACATGCAATGAAAGAGCTGACCTACATATAGAGACTTAATGACAAAAGTAGTACTACTTACAGGCAGTACCAAGTGATCATCAATTTATCGAGGGCCTTTAGATTGAAAAACGTGAAGAACTCCTTAAATGGAACATTCAACAGTTCAATTCCAACGAGGTCATGCTCCTCTCTAACTCTCAGCATCAAAATATTCCTCCTCCCAGACTCTCTGCAGGTTTTCATGTACCAATCATGGAATCTTCGCATCATCGTTGTTAGAGATCTTTCATCTTTGACGAGAGGCTTCCCGTACACGTATTTGTGTTCGTCCACCTCCAAGAAATTGAAATGTGCATCGTCGGGCAGGTAATCTCCAAGATCGTTATAACCGGGCACCATTGTCCCGCCCGGATGATTCGCGACGACACTAGACACCTGGAGCGAGGGCAACGATTGGTTCGCTTGTTCGCCGAGCTGGGCAACTTTTTTCCCAGCTCCTCGTTCTGCTAACCTTTGACCACTGACAGTACTTCCTGACTGCGACGCTTCGATAAATGACTTTGTAAGAATGCGCTCATAGTTGTCTGTTGCCGGAGACTTCGGTGGTTTCGTCAGGGCAGCCAGAGTACGCTTCGCTTTTACCGGAGCTATCTTCTCCTCCGGAGGTGGATGTTTCTTTGGTTTCACCCCTTCAAAGAAGTTCTTCACTTCTGCTTGCACGATCTGCGTGTTTTCCTCTACGGTCCTCTCGTATGGTACATACTTCTCTCGAGTCTTCAGAGAAGGACCGAATCTGTATTGCCTCCCGGCTCTGGCTGTATTGCTAGACGCCGGAGCAGACGGAGCAGCTGCGGCTGTCTTTCCTTTCTTACGAGGCGGAGGAGAAGGACTACGACGCGCCGGAGCAGCCGGAGCGGCGGCGGGTCTCTTGATCCGCCATTGTTGACAAGGCGGAGAAGGAGGAGGCTGGCTGCTCGGGCGCGCCGGCGCAGGCGGAGAAGGAGGCAGAGTGCCGCCACGCGCCGGAGAAGGAGGCTGAGTGCCCTGATCAATCGCCGGAGTAGGAGGCGGAGGAGGAGGCGGATTGCCCTGACTCGCCGGAGGAGGAGGAGGAGGCCGAGGCGTCCAGTTCGGAAGGTTGATAAGCTCCTTCCGCCATAGGCATGGAGTCTTCAGAGAAGAACCCAACTGAATATCCCCTTCACCCGTAGGGTGGTCAAGCTGAAGGTCCTCAAATCCGTCTGTTATTTGATCCACCATCACCCTAGCATATCCTTCTGGAATCGGCTGGCCGTGGTAGGTTGCGCTAGGTTCATTAGGTATAGCAGAGCCAACAGCCGCCTTGACTTTCAATGTCATGCATCGCATCATAAGGTGGCAATGTTGAGACTCCGTGATAGCATCCACGGGGTAGCTAGCAGGAGTCGTGAAGACAGGCTCCAGCTGCTGAGTCTGCTCGGTGGAAACCATGCTGCTTCTCCGCTGAGATGGCGGGGTAGCTTCAGGGGAAGATTTGGCAGGTCGTTTGCTGCGATCTGCTTCTCGTTCCTCTAGCCCTTGTACCGTTTCGTGCAGTGCTTGCAGTTCGCTATGCTCCACTTTCTTCCTCCTCTCCTGGGATTTGTAACCCCCTATATCAGGAAAGCCAGCCTTCCACGGAACGGAGCCTGGCGTGCCTCGTGTCCGTCCAGGGTGCTCAGGATTCCCGAGGGCCATTGTGAGCTCGTCCTTCTCTCTGTATGGAACGAACGTCCCTTGTTGTGCTTTCTCGATATACTCCTGAAGCCTTGTGACAGGTATTCGCAGTTGCTCTTCCGTCCAGACGAACTTCCCTGTTACAGGGTCCAAGGTTCCGCCAAACCCGAAGAACCAAGTACGGCAACGGTCTGGCCAGTTCAATGTCTCTGGTTCGACCCCTTTAGCAATCAGGTCATTCTCAGCCTTATCCCGCAAAGGTCGGGCTTTGAGGTAGCCACCTGACCCCGTGCGATGGTGATGCTTCTTCTTCGTAGCATGTTTCTTGTTTATCGCTGGCATCTTCTTACTCTTTTGCGATGTCTTGTGGGCCACAAATGCGGGCCAGTGATCTCTAATCTTCTCATACTTTCCGGTGAATTCTGGTGTCAAATCTTCGTCGACAAAATCTTTTTTCAGCTCATTCTTCCACCTCCTGAATAGTTCTGCCATCTTCTTAAGAGCATGAGCTTGATCAATTGCTCTTTAACTGGCTTCTCCGGACCATCCTCTGGCGGTAGGGTGAAATTTGCCTTAAGAGATGTCCAAAGATCTTGTTTCTGCATATCGGAGACATAAGACACCTCAGGGTCTTCCTTCTTAGGCTTTAACCATTGTTGGATACTGATCGGGATCTTGTCCCTAACAAGAACCCCGCACTGAGCATGAAATGCATCCCTTGTCCGGGTGGGTTCAATCGGCTTGCCATCGCGCGCGATTGCTGTGATCTCAAACCTTTCATCCGAGCGCAAATTTTTCTTCGGGCCTCGTTTCTTTACCGAAGTTGTGCTCGATCCGGACGGCTAGAGAAAAGAAGAAAGACGAGAGTTAATTAATATGTGTACATACAAAAACAATGAATGCATCAATTAGCCTTCACGACGGTCTACTTCTTGTACCGGCATTGGGTTACCGGAGCCATCATAATCATATCCTTCTTCTTCACTACCATATCCTTCCAGACCATCGGTGTCGTTGAGAAACGACGCAACGACATCACTTCCTTTTGCGATTATGTTCCCCAACATCTCTTCTGTTTCTTCGTCTCGGGGGTGCTCCATAGTTTCTGCAAATATTTACAACATGGCAATTATTATTCAAACATGACAGCTGGATATATTAGTGGCAAACATAGAACTGGCTAGCTAATATAATCACAATAAGGAATCATATTAGTGGCCTCGACGCTGCTTCTCTAGGGTTTCGGGTGGCCTCGGCAACGCTTCAAGGGTTTGGGGTGGCCTCGGCAATGCTTCAAGCTAGGGTTTGGGGTGGCGTCGACGACAACGCTCTTTTAACTTGGTAAATATGGGTGGCATCGAGAGAGTTTGTCGGGTAGGGACGCGGCGGGAGGGGGTAGGAGACCAACATCGTTTTTTTTCTAGGGTTTGG
>NC_057803.1:729316310-729348064 GCF_018294505.1 Triticum aestivum | reverse complement strand
CGCCGGCCGGACCAAGGTGAGGAGGAGCGCGGGGTCGGCGGCGAGGACGGTGACCGGGCAGTGGGCGCGCGCTCGGGGTAGGGGGCGACGGTGACGGCGACGACGGGGGCGGGCCAGGGCGGCGCACGTCTGGGTAGGGGAGCGGGCGACGGTGAGTGCGAGGGCAATGGCGAGGGCGCGGGCGACAGCGACGGCGGGGGCGCCGGCGACGGCGATGGCGGGGGCAGCGGGCGGCGTCGGGGCAACCTGGCGGCGTCAATGTCATCGGCGTCGTCGGGGCGGCAATTGCGAGATGAGACAGAAAATTTCCTAAGTGTGAACTTATATAGCAAAGCCTTTAGTCCCGGTTGGTGCCACGAACCGGGACTAAAGGTGAGCATTAGTCCCGGTTGGTGCCACCAACCGGGACCAAAGGCCTCTTTTCAGCAGCCCAAAGGGCGGGGAGGAGAGGCCTTTAGTCCCGGTTGGTGCCACCAACCGGGACCAAAGGCCCCTGTGCTGGCGCGGTGCGGTGGAAAGTTTAGTCCCACCTCGCTAGCTGAGAGCGCTCAACACCTATTTATAAGCTGCATTGCTAGAGTTTTATACAAGCTTTTTAGTTGATTCCTTTTGCTATTAGAGTTTTATAAAAGCATATACTGTTTTTTTGAGCTATAAGACCTTGAAATTGAAAAGCATTTCAAATGAACTCTGAAAAGGTTGAAAGTTGGCATGGTATCATCATTTCACCCACATAGCATGTGCTAAAAAGTTGAGAGGGTCATTTTTTTGAACTTATTTGAACTCCATAGTGTTTCTGTGTTCAAAATGCACCAATCAAATCTAAATCATCAATTTACAACCATTTCTGACTTCATTTGTTATTTTTCATGCATTTACTGATTATTTTCAGCTATAAGACCATGAAATTGAAAAGCATTTGAAATGAACTCTGAAAAGCTTCCAAGTTGTCATGGTATCATCATTTCACCCACATATCATGTGCGAGAAAGTAGAGAGGGTTACGGCAAAAACTGGATGCACTTCGTGTACAAAACGGACAATCTCTTTTAAAGTATCAGGGTTTCATACGGAAACTCGTCTGTTACAAAGGGATTTCATTTTTTTTGAACTTATTTGAACTCCATAGTTTTTCTGTGTTCAAAATGCACCATTCAAATCCATATCATTAATTTACAACCATTTCTGACTTCATTTGTTATTTTTCATGCATTTACTGATTATTTTGAGCTATAAGACCATGAAGTTGAAAAGCTCTTGAAATGAACTCTGAAAAGGTTCCAAGTTGGCATGGTATCATCATTTCACCCACATAGCATGTGCGAGAAAGTAGAGAGGGTTACGGCAAAAACTGGATGCACTTCGTGTACAAAACGGACAATCTCTTTCGAAGTATCAGGGTTTCATACGGAAACTCGTCTGTTAGAAAGGGATTTCATTTTTTTGAACTTATTTGAACTCCATAGTTTTTCTGTGTTCAAAATGCATCATTCAAATCCACTTCATCAATTTACAACCATTTCTGACTTCATTTGTTATTTTTCATGCATTTACTGATTATTTTCAGCTATAAGACCATGAAATTGAAAAGCATTTGAAATGAACTCTGAAAAGGTTCCAAGTTGGCATGGTATGATCATTACACCCACATAGCATGTGCGAGAAAGTAGAGAGGGTTATGGCAAAAACTGGATGCACTTCGTGTACAAAACGGACAATCTCTTTCGAAGTATCAGGGTTTCGTATGGAAACTCGTCTGTTACAAAGGGATTTCATTTTTTTGAACTTATTTGAACTCCATAGTTTTTCTGTGTTCAAAATGCACCATTCAAATCCACATCATCAATTTACAACCATTTGTGACTTCATTTGTTATTTTTCATGCATTTACTGATTATTTTGAGCTATAAGACCATGAAATTGGAAAGCATTTGAAATGAACTCTGAAAAGGTTCCAAGTTGGCATGGTATCATCATTTCACCCACATAGCATCATTAATAGAAGTTCATCATCACATTAAAACCAAAGTACATACATAGTTCTTATTGAACAACATATAGCTCTCCAGAGCATCTAATTAAACCATACATTGAAATTATGTAAAATATTTCAATGCAACAACAAATGCGATCATACTCGCAACCAAGGTAACAACTGATCCAACTGCATATTGATACCAAGCCTCAGTATGAATGGCATATTTTCTAATCTTTTTAATCTTCAACCGATTGCATCCATCTTGATCTTGTGATCATCGACAACATCCGCAACATGCAACTCCAATATCATCTTCTCCTCCTCATTTTTTCTTATTTTTTCCTTCAAGTAGTTGCTTTCTTCTTCAACTAAATTTAACCTCTCGAAAATAGGGTCGGTTGGAATTTATGGTTCAACAACCTCCTAGATAAATAAAATCTATGTCACATTGGTCGGCATAATTTTCATAAACAATAAATGAACCAAATAGTTATGAAAAGATAATATATACCACATCTGAATCATAGACAGGACGAGGGCCGCCGGGGGCGGATACCAAAACCATCGCACTATACAATAACAAGGAATAGTAAAAGTAAGAAAATTAGACAAGTATCTATCTGAAGTAAGAATTTTTTTTCTTTCAGAAAGAAGATAAGAACAAGAGGCTCACCACGGTGGTGCCGGTGACGAGATCGGCGCGGGCGAGCGATGGCGGTGAAGACGGGGACGGGATGTGACGGACCGCTAAACCTAGACAAATCTCGGGGAAAATGGAGCTCTGAGGTCGAGTTTCAAGAGGAGAAAGATTAACTAGTGTGGCTTGGGCTTTTCCTCGAACACCTCATGTGCATAGAAGGTGAACTAGAGCACCCAAATGCCCTCCCCTCACAGGCTTGAAAAAATAGAGCACTGTGGAGTGCTCTGCCGCCGTGATGGGTATATATAGGAAAATTATTTGCCCCAGTTCGTGGCATGAACCGGGACTAAAGCCCCCCCATATAAACCGGTTCAAGGCATGAACCGGTACCAATGGATGTGGGCCAGGAGCAAGGTCCATTGGTCCCGGTTCGTGCCTAGAACCGGGACAAATGGGTCCATACGAACCGGGACCAATGCCCACGAGGCCCCGGCCGCCCCCCTGGGCTCATGAACCGGGTCTAATACCCACCATGGGTCCCGGTTCTTGATGAACCGGGACTAATGGGCTGGCCAGGCCCGAACGATAGCCCTGTTTTCTACTAGTGATACATCCATTGATTCACATAGTAGATGATAAATTTGTGATAGGCTCACTATACACATGAATGGATATGGATCTTATGAAATATCGCATAGTAAATAATTAATTATCAGTTTACTTTACGCCACAACACCTTCAACCGGTCCCTTCGATCTCGGATACGGTCTCCAGGGAACACGCGCGGCAGCTGATGGCTGGACGCGCGGCGACGTTGTGGTCGGAGTTCCGGGTGCTCATCTAGGACCGGTAGGTGTTGTGTGTGGTGGCCTCAGTCAGTCGGCTGCTGCATGCCATGGCAGAGCGCAGCGATGCCAAGCACCCGCCTTTCGTTTTAAGTTGGGGGATTCCTTGATTTATTTTCAGTAGCAGCCTCTTTATGTACCTCATGTTCTTCCTCCACTATGTTCATCAAAAGAATCCGAAGTCCAATTTTTAGCTACATCTTTTAGTACCCTAGCGCCCTCATCAACTTCAGAATTACCACTGCGGTCACTTTTCTCAAGAAATCTGGAAAGAAGCAAGGATTTTCAAGTAATAAGATAAGTGTGCTTACAAAAATTTGCCTACAGGAAAGTAGATAAGAGGCTCATGAAGTAAGAAGAAGACATGCCTACATATTATACATGTCAGGCTTCTGACTTCTCTGATTCCACAAGCCTTGAGGCTGTGAAACATCAATGCTAGGTCACCACATGTCAGCCATCTTTATTTGATGAGGTACATTCAGATTCGGTTTTTTTATTATTTTATGGATGCTTATCTTCTCATTACAGTGCTGGAAAATTTGATGAAAAATTATCTTCTCTTTGATGGTCAAGTTTCTAGAGTTCATTGCGATGAAAGAAGGCACATAGTTCGTTGCCTCGTGGAATTGCCAGTAAAATGTCAGTGAGAACAAGTAAAAATCTACAATGGGAACTACCAAAAGAAATTTTCCCACACCATCATTTCATTCTCCTTTGTTTTTGAAGTGTTCGCAAATTCCAAGTGTTATGATATTATACTACTCATGGGATCGATTTGGCCGCAATTGCTAGATGACTTTCATGCAGTACAAAATCAAAAGAGGTTGAGGTAGATTGTGCCTACAAATTTGGCTGCCGCTAAGTCCTTTCTCCCGCAATTTTAATCTGTGATCATGAGTAACAGGATAAAATTTCAACTAATCTGTAGAGGTGCTTGTTTCATCCTTTTTATCATTCTTGCTTATTGAGTGCCGGTTCATTTGTTTTTAATTATATTGATGCTTCTTTGCTTGTGTCAAAAGAATTACTATAATTTTTGTTTTCCATGTTGAAAAACAACTCCCTTTACAAGCACAGCAATAGAAGATCTACATATTTTGACCAGATGGGAGGAAGAAATATATAATGGGGCCCAAAAAATCATATTTTGACAAGTAGTATGCTACCCACTGTTGTTTTGCTATTCAGTACATGTGAGATTCATTTTTGGACTTCACAACAAGAGTAAAATTTATTAATTTAACTTCTATGCAGGCTCTATCTCTTTCGGGGGAAGAGCGGAAAATTGATTGAGTATGATGTGTCACCTTATTTCATTTTCCATGTAAACTCTACTCTACATAATGCTAACATGGTATACGTGATCTCTAGAGCCCAGCCAAGATCATGCTTACATGGTCTATCTAAATTTTCAAGTTTGGCAGCAAACACGCGCATCCATTCATGATTTTTTAAGTTTGGGTAGAGTTATGAACCCTTCGCCCAAGGCCTGGTCCCTAGGTTGCTGGTGAATCAACATGGTGGCATTAGGGTTCCCATGACCATGCTTGCCATGTTTGAGCTCCTCAAGCACGCCCCTAAGCTCGTAAGCTTCTCATTTCTTCGGTCTCTTTCTTTGGCTGTTGCAATTTTGCCTTCAGTTTACAATGTCAGAAGAACACTAACCCTGTCTAGCATCAAGTCATTACTGTTATGGACACAAGAAAGTATATATATTTTCGTAGGTAGTATCTCATCATTATTATCTTGTGACACTGGCCAAGCATAAACTGACATAGAGACATCTTCCAGCAATTTCGCATATTATATTACTTCGAGTAGTGTGTTGCAATATTGTATTTTTTATAGGAACCGAGTCACACACAAACGGGCCAGATTTTCTGGCACATAGTTCATGATTTGTACAAATAAACACCTGTAAAGCTTAATTTAGTTGCTATTGGAAAAGACGGTTGCTTTCAAACCTACCATGTCGAGAAAACAGAAATAATATGAATTTGCTTTTCCCTGGCTCCCACATGATACTGTTGCTCTATTGTTTATTACAGGTTGAGAAGGGCAGGAAGACGCTTATTGTCCATGGTACACAGACTAGCGCAGTTTTAAACTCCCATGCTGTCATATCTTTTTCACCTAAAGCATGATCATTCTGTGAAGTATGCCAAGAATAACGACAACATCAGACCAATTGAGAGTGGGGGTTAAACTTCCCTGGAGTTCTTCTCCCTTAAATCTACTGCAGCATTTTACTCACATTTCCCATTCTGTAGTTGGTGACAACGAGGAATTGTTATCTACTTGAGAAAATAAAGATTAAATCGATGATGCTCTCAAAACTAAAATGGCTTTCTAAGCTAGATAGTGACATTGTGAGCACCAATATAGAACTTATAAACCATGTTTTCTATAATGATATTTTCATTTTCCCTTTGTATATTAAAGTAGAGAATATTATTCTGAATTACTTTCACTGTTACTTTTATGTGTTTGCAGTATGACTTTATTGTTCTCACTCAAAGTAGAGTCCCAAAAAACTTTTTTTAAAGACTTATGATCACCACATATATCATCTTGTTAAAGCAGGAGTCAAAAACTCCAAAATCTTTTATTCCTTTAATTGAGCTACTTGAAGTTGAGCCTTCAATGGAGCGGGTAGTTCAGTAACACCGACATCCAGTTGAAAGTTTATAGTAAGTGTATAGGAGGGTTAGTAAAGCAAATTTATCCATGAGGACATGCACCAACAAAATATTGAGTCAAAGTGCAAGTCAAATGTTGTTAGCAATTTTTCTATTATTTTATGTCTTTAATTATAATTCTTATTATTTTTAGATGGCATTGATATACAAACCAAAATCGTGTGGCCTTTTTCCCCTCTCATCGACCATTGTATTTTGAGTCATATCAGTCAATCTAAAAGAAGTCAGTACCTTATGTTTTGTATATTTGGAAATGTCTAAAGGCGTGTTGTTTCATATAATTGTGTGCTATATGTTGCCTATGCCTTTCCCCATAGCCTTAGTATGGTCATCGTTTTCTCTTTCATATCCTTCATCTTAAGTTGAAAATATGAACCATTGTATTATGCTAAAATTTATCATTCTTATTTGATTTATAGTTCTTCACAAAAAAATGTGAATTTCTTCGGTCTTGCAGTTGGGAGCATGTCACATGAGTATTGAGCTGCCATTATTTGCAAATTCAATTAGTCGACAATGTAGCTTGATGTGTATCTTCGACACCGTTCATTTTGAACCACTAGATAATAGAATTTGTTTGATTGGTAAATTATTTTTTGGGTTTCCCAACACACGCTTATTTATTTTGTATTTGTTGTAACACATGACCTGTTTTTCATTTACAAAATGTCAAATCACTAGAAAACGACTAATCTTTGTATGCCCTGTTGCAAGGCACGGGCTCTTGTGCTCGTATCTTCCTATATGTGGGATTGCTCTGTCGTTCCAAGTAAATTTGCATGTGCCACCTCTTAAAATTCAAATGAACTTCTATTTTGTGTGCATGTAAGACTCCTGGAGCGACAAGGGGTGGCCAGTACCTTGCATGCTAAGCGGGTTATTCTCATGATGAGTGTTTATTCACTCGTCCTTGCATGATATGGGCTGGTAATCGGGATGCCCAGTCCCAAGATCAAAAATTGCAAATAATTAAACAAAACTCAATTGGATTGTTGTTAGTATGGAGGGCACCCAAGGATTCGGCTAGGCATGGCTTGTGTTTGTTGGTGGATGGGGAGTAACCTTTACTTTTACCGCTTGGGAACCGCTGCTAATGTGTTTAACATGAAAGGATATTCAAAACGCTAGGTCGTAACAAGCACTAGTCCTGAGAGCACCATTGTTATCCTCGTGTATTGTGTATAGTTAATGATGTGTGCATCATGACTGTATCTCTTCTACCATAAATTACTATGTTTAGTCGCTGCTTGAACTTTGGATGTGCTCTACGTTTATGGTTTGCGGTCTCAGAAAGGGCTTGCGAGATACCATTATTGTCATATTATATCATGATTGTTTTGACAAAGTGTTTTCATTTGAGATAATTTATTATTGCTCACTAGTTGATTTTGTTATTGATATGAGTGAATATAAGATTTATCCTTTGAATGGTTAGATAGGATCTTTGCTAAAAATCTGGGTACTATTTCAGCATATATACGGACCCAAGAACAAAAGAGTTCGTAAAATTTTTTCTTTGTCACTTTCAGTTTGCCAATTGAATTGCTTGAAGACAAGCAATGTGTTAAGCTTGGGGGAGTTGATATGTCTCCGTTGTATCTACTTGTCACTACAAGAAATATGTTAACTAGTGATCTTCTGTCAATGACCCTTGAAGAATTGGTCATAGATCTATGACCATTTAAGACCAATTGGTCAAAAGCTATTCGGGGGGCTCCAAACCCTAAACTATATTGACCATTTTGGTCACAAAGCAGACAACACTGGTCTGCTGCCTTATTTCTAGATGATCACGACCAATATAGATGGTCATAACCTTGTAAATTGTGGTGGATTGCTATGACTAGGCGCCACCTCATCAGTTTTGCCTATGTGTCATGTCCATGTGTCAACTCTTTCCTATGTTTCCTGTCGATGTGTCAATTTCTGCATACGTGTCTGTATTGCACTTAATTTAAATATACTACTAACATGCGGGACCCACACACATTAACTTGCTGACCAAGGTCAAACTAAACCGCCCAACCAATGACAGGTGGGACCCAACCGCGTATTCAATGATATGCGGGACCCAACCGCTAATTCAATGACAGGTAGGACCTGCCATACCTCCTGGACTCACCAAGCCACAAATATTACGAACAAAAGCAGCAAAAAGAGCACCACCGGGACTCTAACCCACGCCCCCTCGCTGCTCACTCGGGTTGCAAACCACCAGGCCACCAACTGGCTACTGATGTAACCGCAAATGTGAACTACTTAAGGTGTGGTAGTGGCGGGTGGGATTGGGCCTCCGTGGGTTCAGGCCACCTGTTTTTTTTAATTTTCGCGAGTAGAGTCGGCCTTGGCCCATCCAGTGGTGGATGCGAGATGCCCTCATTTTCTCAACAAACAAAACATGCATTCGACCCATAACGTCTCAAAAAATGCACTCAGCTCATAAAAAAGGAAAATAACATGTTTTGTATTATTGTCTAAAAGACATGATTTTAACTACATCTCTCTAAAGTGTCTAAAAAAACTACATCTCTCTAAAATAAGATTTTCATTATGAAAATCTTGAAACAAGTTACACAATAGAAAAATGTACGAATAGGAAAAATCAAGAACTCATAAATGAATCTTGCTATATGGATTAGCACTTAGAAAATGAAAAACGAATTTAACATGCAACCATTTGATTAATTACACACAAAATAAGGTCTAATGTTTTTAAAATGGAGTGGTGACATTTAGCAAAAAATATTTGGTAGTTTCATCATAAAAAGCCCATTTTCCGTGCTCAGAAAATGAAAACTGAACTTTTTATGCAAAAAATATTTGGTGGTTTCATCATAAAAAAGCCCATTTTTCGTGTAATATTTTATAAAATTGATTTGGTCCAATTTTGCAACAAATATATAGTAGGTCCTTCACAAAAAAACTCTTTTTGGGGAATCGAAAATGAAAAATAATTTTTTTATCCTAAGAAAATAAAAAATTCCTTAGGAAACATTGTTTGCCATTCCAAGATGCACCCTTCTGCACAAGGTTTTCAATTTTTTTCATTTTTTTGAATTTTCCATGCCCGTTTCAAAATGCGGTCAAAACGGCGGGCATCACAGTTCCTAGCCAGTGGTTGAATCTTAGAAAACTTTTGGTATTTCTCTAATTAAATAGGTTCTTATGTACCTATAAATGATTTAAAAAAAATTAAAGAGCAAATTATAAGGCAGCTGCAGTTCAAATTTGACCCGCTTCCAACTAGATCGGCAGAAATTTGTCTTTTTCACTAGAGGTGGGTTGAAACTTCTAACACCCAACCATTTGGTCAACTGTGCATTAAATATGTCCTAGTGTTTTAAAAAATTGATTTGGTACAATTTTGCAACAAATATTTGGTAGGTCCTTCACAAAAAAACTCATTTTGGGCACTCGAAAAATGGAAAATGAAATTTTTGTCCAAAGAAAATGAAAACTCCCTTAGGCAACATTGTTTGAAACTCCAACATGCACCCTTGTGCACGATATGAGGTCATTTGAACAAACTATGCCATGAATGTGGCCATTAGATTGATCATTTGGCTTGAAAGCCTTGAATCTTCACACATGATAGCTCATTTTTGAGAACACTTTTTTAAAATAATTACCGTATTGCAAGTTTATTATTTCTCCTCTAAACTAGGTCACAAATAATGGCACAATGCGAAGGTTTTCCAATTTTTGATTATTTTTGAATTTTTTATGCCCGTTTCAAAATGCGATCAAAACATCGGGAATGACCGTTCCTAGCTAGTGGTTGAGTCTTGGAAATTTTTTGGTATTTCTCTGATTAAATAGATACTTATGTACCTAGAAATGATTTTGGAAAAAAATAAAGAGCAAACTATGAGGTAGCTGCAGTTCAAATTTGACCCGCTTCCTATTGAATCGGTGGGAATTTGTCTTTTTCACCAGAGGTGGATCAAAACTTTTGACACCAACCATTTTGTCAATTGTACATTAAATATGGCCTAGTATTTTATAAAATTGATTTGGTCCAATTTTACAACAAATATATTGTAGGTCCTTCACAAAAAAAACTTATTTCGAGCACTCAGAAAATGGAAAATGAATTTTCCGTGCAAAGAAAATGAAAACTACCTTAGGCAACATTGTTTGGAATTCCAAGATGCACCCTTGTGCACAATATGAGGTAATTTGAACAAACTATGCCATGAATGTGGCCATAAGATTGATCATTTGGCTTGAAAGCCATGAATCTTCACACATGATACCTCATTTCTGAGAACACTTTTTTAAAAGAGTTGTCTATTACAAGTTTATTATTTTTCCTGGAAACTTGGTCACATATAATGATACAATGCGAAGGATTTCCAATTTTTTGATTTTTTTTGAATTTTTTATGCCCGTTTCAAAATGTGGTCAAAACACCGGGAATGACTGTTCCTAGCTAGTGGTTGAATCTTGGAATTTTTTTGGTGTTTCGCTGATTAAATAGATACTTATGTACATAGAAATGATTTTTGGAAAAAATAAAGAGCAAACTATGAGGCAGCTGCAGTTCAAATTTGACCCGCTTCCTGCTAAATTGGTGGGAATTTGTCTTTTTCATCAGAGGTGGATCAAACCTTTTGACACCCAAACATTTTGTGAATTCTGCATTAAATATGGCCTAGTATTTTATAAAATTGATTTGGTCCAATTTTGCAACAAATATATGGTAGGTCCTTCACAACAAATAATCATTTCGGACACTCGGAAAATGGAAAATGAATTTTCCGTGCAAAGAAAATGAAAACTCCCTTAGGCAACATTGTTTGAAATTCCAAGATGCACCCTTGTGCGCAATATTAGGTCATTTGAACAAACTATGCCATGAATGTGGCCATAAGATTGATCATTTGGCTTGAAAGCCATGAATCTTCACACATGATAGCTTGTTTCTGAGAACACTCTTTTGAAATAATTGCCGTATTACAAGTTTATTATTTTTCCTGGAAACTTGATCATATATAATGACACAATGCGAAGGTTTTCCATTTTTTTTGATTTTTCGAAATTTTTTATGCCCGTTTCAAAATGCGGTCAATACGGTGGGCATGACCTAGTGGTTGAATCTTGGAAACCTTTTGGTGTTTCTCTCATTAAATAGATATTTTTAACCTAAAAAAGATTTTTGCGAAAAATAAATAGCAAACTATGCGGCAGCCGCCGTTCAAATTTGACCCGCTTCCAACTGAATCGGCATATATTTGTCTTTTTCACGAGAGGTGGATAAAAGCTTTTGACACCCAACCATTTGGTCAATTGTGAATTAAATATGGCCTAGTATTTTAGAAAATTGATTTCGTCCAATTTTGCAACAATTATTTGGTAGGTTCTTCACAAGAAAACCGCATTTTGGGCATCCGAAAAATGGAAAATAATTTTTTCATGCAAACAAAATGAAAAATTCCTTAGTCAACATTGTTTGTCATTCAAGATACAAACTTTTGCACAATGTGAGACCATTTTTTTAATTTTTGATGTGTGAAAGTAGAAGAAAAACAAAAGGAAAAACACAAATCACATATACTCTATTCCCATTGGTGGAGTTGGTTTGACACGGATTGATGACATGGCGCCCATCCATCCATCCATTATCCCACATCCATCCATCCATTTATCTATAGAGAAAAAAAAAAGAAAATGAAAAGGGGAAACCCCACAGACCCACCCACCCCGATCCCATCCCTCCCACACTGCCTCTCGTCTCCTACCCACCCCCGATCCCATCCCTCACACACCGCCACCGCCTCGTTACACCCAAACCCTAACCCGCACCCGCACTCCTCCTTCACGGCGATGACGGCGGCCTCGTCGTCCTCGGAGGCTGTAGTCGGTAGTCTTCCTATCCGCCTCTCTCCCTAACGCCAGACCAGAGAGATCTGCCTCCCTCTCGAGCGACCGCGGTCGGTTCCTCGACGTCGTCGCTGCAGGCCCGCTGCCCCTGCCCCACGGTGCGCCCAGCAGGCAGAGGCACCCCCCCCTCGCCGCTGGCACCGGAGCCCAGCAGCGAGATGTCCTTCTTCTACGCGGCATCGCGGCCGCGTTCGTCGCAGCGGGACCTCGTGCGCTCCATCAAGGACTCCCTCCTCGCACCCGACACCATGACCGGCGCCAAGCTGCTGCTCCCCTCTCTCGCGTCTTTACCCTCTGACCATCAAGAGCTCAGCCAAGACACCTTCCCATGGCTAGGGTTTTGAGGGTGGCGTCCCCTCCAACTCCAGCGCGGCGCCGTTGATTCTTCTCCGCCCTGATGAACAACACGGTGCACAACGCGGTGCTCTTCGACCAGGCCACCTACGCAGATCACGCCCTCCGTCCTCTCCGAGCGCCTCAGGATAACGCACTCGCTCCCTCCCTCCGCCGGATCTATTCTTCTTGCTTGCTTGCTTCCTTCCCGTGAGAACCGAGATCTCGGGATGGTAGGTCATGTCTGTGATGCATCATGGCTCCTAGTGAAGTGTTTTACTGTGATAATGCTCTGATTTGGGGTCAGTCAGTAGTACTCTTTACAGGTGCAAGAACACACCCGTGGATTCTATTCAATTTGTTTCAGTTTCTATTTGTCAATATGGTTTAACTTTGACTGAACATATATATCAGCAAATATATTATTTTGTTTCAGTTAAGAACGCATGGATTCTGTTCCTGTTACCTCCACTTTTTTGCCTCAACAAGCAAGAAAAGCAAGGACCCATTGATGCTTGTTATGGCCTCTGAAAATTGTAATTGCACCTAGTCTTGTAGGTTAATTATCAGAATATCTTAAATTATATGGTTGGTTCATAGTTGTTGTTCAGGTCACCTTTTTATAGGTGAACACTTGTTTCATTCAAGCATATTTTTGCAGGAAGGATTGTGTAGAATAGAGGAGAAGGGGCACATGATACCATCCCAGTTTGTTGGCAAACAGGCTCATTTTATTTGCTTTGCACAGATGGTTATCTTCTCTGGTAGAAAGACATGGTAGTGTTGCTGTAGCAGTCAACAAGACATTGAGTAAAAGACATGGTTGTGTTGCTGTAGCAGTCAACAATGCAGTCAACAAGACATTGAGTAAAAGACATGGTTGTGTTGCTGTAGCAGTCAACAATGCATTTTTTAATTTTTCAGTGCCAAATAAAATGTGTCGAATATGTGAGACAAATGAAACATTGTCTCTTACTTGTTGGAGAACTAATTGTAATTTCTAGTGGTATGCATTTTTTCCTAATGGTATTCTTAATGAAGCTTCATATCTTCCTTTTTGTATTCTTTTTGTTGAACATTTGGTATTCTTATTCTGGTTTGCATCTAATCCTTCTGATGCTGATACTTCTGCTACGGATTGCAGTTGGGCTCCACTGCCATTGGGTTGAAGAGGAAGGATGGTGTTGTCCTGGCTGTTGAGAAATGTGTCACCTCACTGCTGCTGGTAATTTTGCATCTCCACTTGTTAATTTGTATTGTTTCTGTCAATACTAATTATTCAGCTGTATGCATGATAACTGTTGATGATATCTTATGGTTGCAGGAGAAATGCATCCTTGAGAAAAATATCCATATTCATATATAGGTCCATTGTTGTCCCCTTCATAGCCTTTTGATTTTATTTTCACTATATATTTTTTGTTCTAAGCTTCAACTGTTAAGTGTCAATAGATACAAATATTATTATATGGGGTATATCCAATTTCTTAATGCTCTAACAGGGTAGGTTCTATTTTAACCTAATTTATGCAAATCTGTGGTAACTAAAGGTGACATTCTGCCAAATATCGACAAAATGATTCATGCCTACTTACCAGACTAGGAAAATAATGCACTACTAGACAAATACAGAAATATGTACCTGTTTGTTTTCTCAATGCAACTATCCCTTTGTTACCTTCATAACTTATCATCAAGGATCACTGGACATATGATAATTGAATGAATTTTGTGTACTACTTTATTTATTGTCCCCCTTTGTCAGCCAAGTGTTTTTGTTTCTTGTTTGGATGATATGCACAAGTACTTAACATTTCATTTTTTACCCATAACTTGGCTGTGCTAATTAATTCGGATATACATGAAAATTATGTCATACATACTATGTTATCCTCATTTGTCGGCCCTATAAGATTTAAATTTTTTGGGTAGCATGTAATTCATTTTCCACATGTTGCAATTCTCTTATTTCTACTACCTATTCATATCTGCAGATATCTAATGTTCTTGTAAATATGCCAGGTATTATTGGGTAGCGGGCTACTTGGTGCTTCTCATCACAATTCGCCATGACCTGACTAAATCTTATCGGACTTGATCTTACTAAATAGCACCCCATCACTTGCTGCTGTTGTTATTCATTATATCCTCGTTGTTATGTAATAGCAAGTTATGTAATAATAGCTGGGTTATCTGGGCATTGTGAACTACAGAATTTCATGTATCTTCTCTCTGTTTTTTAATGAATGTTGTATGTGTGTTGATGTAACAGATTGTTGCTTCTCGTTAGTTGAAGTATTACACTTGTTTTCTATCCATTTTGATTTAAATATTGGTTGTTTAATTATTGGCATATCAAAATCCGAGGAACATGACCATGGCAGCAAGGACCCACAAACCTGAATCAGAAATTTGGGACCCACTTATCAGAACCTGACAATTGGGACCCATTTGAAAAAGGAAAAAACGGGCCACAGCCAAAAATAAAAGGGCCAAATTATAGGGCATGGACCATGTAGCTTACCCAAATTGAAACAAAAAACAACAAATGGGCTGTATTAAAGGGCTCGGCCCATGTAAAACACTGAATCGGACTGGGCTGATTCTTGTGCCACATCAGCTTGCCATGCTGGAGGCCTACATGGTCTGGGGAGGTTGCTTGTGACCACAAATTTGTTCGTGGAACCAACGACCTTTTACATATCGCAAAGAAGATCACTAATTTCAGTTTACAACCGCCAGCTTTTGACATTTTGTTTTTGGTCACAAAAAGGTCGCAAATGAAAAACTATGACCTTTCAGTGACCAATAGTGGTGGTCACAAGTTGACATATTTCTTGTAGTGTGTCTTAATGCCTTTGCACTTCTTTTGGACTCTACCTTGCATGATTTGAATGAAACTAACATGGACTGACACTATTTTCAGCAGAACTACCATGGTGTTGTATTTTTGCAGAAATAAAAGTTCTTGGAATTGGACAAAACTTTTTGGAGAATTATTTTGGAATAAAATAAAAAAACTGGAATCAAAACCCACTTGAGGGGGCCCTATAGGTGTCAAAACCGGCAGATCTCGGGTAGGGGGTCCCAAGCTATGTGTCATGGAACGATGGGTAACAGGAGATAGGGGACACGATGTTTACCCAGGTTCGGGCCCTCTCTATCAAGGTAATACCCTACTTCCTGCTTGATTGATCTTGATGAATATAGGGTTAAAAGAGTTGATCTACCTCGAGATCATATGTCGTGGTCTAAACCCTAGAGGTATGATGAGTAATGTCATAATGATCTAGCCTATCTATCAACTAGCCTAGCCTCGGTTTATATAATGTACTAGAGGCCTAGTATAAAAAGAGTCCTAGCCGAATACGCCGGTGGGGAGGAGTCCTTGTCTTGATCACCAAGTCTTGTGGAATGTTCCTCGTGTATGAATCAGCTGTCCGAACTGGCCCATGAGTATACGGTCATGGGGGTCCTCGGCCCAATCTAACTGATCAGGAGACGACGTGGTGAGTACCCCCTAGTCCAGGACACCGTCCGTAGCCCCCTAAACCGGTCTTCAAGTTGGGGACGCTCCTCGATTCTTCCAAACTATTGTTCATCTTCGGTCGTCGGTCTTGAAAACCGGTTCAACAAATCATCTCAACTTCGATTTTGAGGATCGCTGAAGTGAATCCAAAGAGTTTACACGCCGGGTATCGGAGGAGCCCCTTTAAGTTCTCGGCCTTTATCAATGCCTTGTTAATTTTACGCCACACCTCGGGTTTGAAGTTGTTCCTGTGCGATGGTGTCCTCTTGCATCCGAGCTCCAACGATGGTCAGCGTCCGAGGTGTCGTAAACTACCTCGGTCTTTTAAAAGATTGAACGAATTCAAACGAGCTTAATTCTGGAAATGCCCTCTATGGATCCAGCCACTAGCGCCCGAGCTTTATGCCGGACTGCATTCAAGGTGGTGCACCACCCCGATCGCGGGCTGATTTTTTGTGAATTATTTTGATTGGTGCAAATTATTCTGTGCCGAGACATATAGCCAGTATATGTATATACAGTAGCCCTCAAGGTGTGTGTCGGTCTAAAACCCGAGATGCACCTGAAGGAAAATAACAAATTGCTGATCCAAGTAGCCCCTGAGACTCAAGTCGACTTGCAAAATCAGCCTGAGGATCAACTCCTAGCTCGGCAGCATACGTAGGAATAGAAACGCAGTGTAATATATTGCAAATAAAGATCGGTTGACAGGCCCCTGAGAGAGGGTTGTGAGAAGTCGCTGCGATATATTAGCTTGATGCCGTATAAGTCCCAAATGATACTTATTGTTGTCCAAGACGCGTTTGCACATAGCTCGGTCATGCCGAAAACTAAGCACTTTCAATTCTCTGCATTGAATAAGCAATGCAGTAGGCAACACCAAATCAGGTGATCGATGCGCCCCTTTAGTATTTATAAATAATGAGCGCGAAGCCAAGTAGCCCCCGAGCCTTAATGTGGGCACGTGTGGCCGAATTAAGGATCAATATCCGTTTGACAGAAAATTTTATTGTGTTTCACACAAACTTCTCGGAAAGAGAATAAAGATCTCTTAAAAGAGCTTAGAGATGGTCTAAATCCAAGCTCGCCAAGGTAGGCTCCAAAGGGTTTGAAATATGAATTATAGTAAATGGATTTTACTCGCAATTTATGTGTAATCATTCTATGTACCCAAGTACTTCACATCATTAATTCTCAGATCCGCATTGTACAAAACTTTGTTGACCGACCATCGGCTTCAACCTCCTCGGCCAGCAGCCAAGGAGTGTTTGTCCTACTTTATAAAGCCTTTATGAGGGCAAAAATTTACGGCAAACAAGGCAATCCGGCCATACGGTTCTATAAACAAAGGTACACGGAAAGATAAGTTATATTACTTTTTAACGTAAGAAACATATTCCAAAGAAAATAGTCCCGCTATCGGTTCCTTTCTTTGGGTTGTCATGCTAAGCATGATCATGAAACCTCAGCTCTGATCAATGTGGGAGCAAGATATTGAGGATTTAGTTTGGGGAAAGTTCCCGAACCATGTCGTCTATAGCGAACCTAAATTTTCACTTCCGTCATTGCCGACCAATTATATCCTTTAAGATCGCTAGCTTTCGGCTTCATCCAATCTGAGGTACTAACTCGGATGACCCAGAAGTAACAATCACAGAGGTGCTCCCTTTACCGCCCAGTCGGACAATCGGGAACGTAGGGGTAAGCACAACAGCCAGGCAATCCAGCTTGGCCAAAATCTCAAGTCAAATTGATGCATATTTGTGGCTCTATAACGATGATTGTGGAAGGTGGCTCTTGTATATTAAATACAAACATCGTTGATATGTTTATTTTGACTCTGTTGCGACTGTTTATCATTTGAAAGTGGCCCATCATCGGCTTCCACCCCCTTGTAGATGCTATGCATGTATTTTCGCAATAACAAAACAACCCTTAGCCGATGTCTCAGTGCCGAAGGCGGTTGTGTTAGCGGAAACAAGGCAATCAGATATGCGGGCTTTATAACTTTGACTTAGTCATAGGAGCTTAAAGTTGGGAGGCCAGTAACTAGCCCCCGGTTAGTGTTTGGCGACAGTCAAGGTCAAGCCGTAAACACTTCAGCCGATGTTATGAACGTCGTCATTTAACACGGGGTGACCTCTACCGATCTTATAGTTTAATACAGTCATCGGATCGCTGACCAGTTTACGTTTATTGTGACAGTCAGTTTTCGGCTTTCTCCACTAAGGTGCTTAACCGTGCTAGCTGGAAGAACAATCGCAGTGGTTCTCCCTTTGTGCACCTAGCCGAACAAAGCAGAACGTAGGAGGCAAGCATAGGAGCCGGCAACCCAACTATTGACCAAAGACACAATTCGAAACCTATGCATATATAGAAATATCCGAGAATGTTTTTGCCAAATTTCTAAAGGTGTCCGGCGTTACGCTGCGAGACTTATGATGGAAACACAAAAATAGTTTTAAAGTTCCATAGGCTTGGAAAACCAAAAAACTTCAATAAAAACTTGACGTCCGGACTAGATCAATTGTTCGCTGCCAATCCAAAATTGGTCTTAAAAAATGTCCTTCTGTCCAGCTTTAACATGACACATCCGATCTCAAGAGTTCAAGTGGGTCAGCCTAGGGCTTCAAGCTCCCTACCCCGAAGGCGGAGTACTTCTCTGAGGCCAGTTTAGCAAACTAAACTCGAGCGGCTTTTAGAGAGAAGACGGGCTATCCGGCTATTGACGATACACTCGAGTTGAAAAAGGAGCGGTATAAAAAACTTTGCCACGACCAAGAAGAAAACATATTTACTATAAAACAACTCATAGAAATTTAAAGAGCCCCCAAGTGACTTGGGTAAAAGAATTTTATGTATAATGATTTGTATATACCGAAGTGCTTATATAATATCTGTGTTCACCCGAACTTTAAACGCGTCTTAACCGACCGTCGGCATCTCCCACTTTGGTCAAGGGCCGAAAAGTCTTATGTACTCCGCCTGTCAAGAATATCGATGATGTTTCCAATAACCAGGCAATCAGGCCATAAGGCTGTAACAGAAAAAGCGCGTTCAGGGAATTTATGCTATATTACTGACGAAGTGTAAGAAGCATCTTCGAAGAAAATAGTACCCCCACAGATACCTTTGTTTGGTTGCTCATTGTTACTATGAGATTTATGCAATAGATTTTTTGTACTCATGTGTTCCGCTATGTGCCGAACATGATTGAAAACAATAAGAGCGCTAGCTTTCGGCTTCACCCAGTCTGAGGTCCGAGTTTGGATGACCCGATCGTGACAATCATATAGGTGCTCCCTTTACTCCCTAGCCGAACAATCGGGAACGTAGGGGTAAACACGGGAGCAAGGCAACCTAGCTTGCGGAACACATAAGTCAACATGGTGCATATTGTGGCATAATACACGAACAAGAAACGAAGCCATACAAGTATAATCATATGCAAGAGGAGAAACTTCATAAAGGAAGCCCCCAATTAAATGGGGTATCTGAATTTGTGTGTCACAAAAAAAGTTTTGACAAGGAACTTTGTCACAACCAACTTTTTTGACAAAAAGTATAATGCTTGGTCGAATCGAACAAAATTTAATACTCAAAGTTGTTGAGCATGAAAGCGACTTAGCTCGTTAATTGCGTGGTGTTGATGACGCGATCCGGGCTTCTGGCGGGACAAAGACGCCCATTGATCGATGACAGATCTGACAAGATTCGCAGTACTCGGAGTGGCCGAGGTCCCAGCCTCCAAGCCCGAGGTGTCCGAGCAAGGAGTTCGGCACTCCGAGCTAGTGACACGGCTCGGCCAATGCAGGCCGGCAGAGTGATGCCGAAGTCACCGGCGTGGGTCAATGAAGTGATGACGAAGCCCCCAGTCCAACCGAGGTGAGGTGGTGTGTTAGTACACCGAGGAGACAACACTGCCCGACCCGGATCATTTACCTGTGCACAAAAAATAGTGCAAACCGGAGATAATATTAATAATAATAATAAATAAAGAGAAATCGTTGGATAATTAATAAATTATGCCAAATGAGTAAATAAAGAAATATGGCCCATGTGCCGAACACTTGATGAGGTAGAGCTCTCTCAATGATGCCGAAGTCCCGAAGGCAACCGAGCATGTCGGTATGGCAATTTGACCAACAAGGTGATCACGAGAGCCGATTTATGCCGATTGGGACAACGGTGTCGGCTTGCCGAAGTGACAACGTGACGCAGTCGAAGTCAATTACCTGCACATGTAAAATAGTGCAGGCCAATAAATAATAATATAAATATATAAAAATATGTTGGGGAATGTAGCAGAAATTCAAAATTTTCCTACGTGT
This sequence comes from Triticum aestivum, assembly GCF_018294505.1. Taxonomy (NCBI): domain Eukaryota; kingdom Viridiplantae; phylum Streptophyta; class Magnoliopsida; order Poales; family Poaceae; genus Triticum; species Triticum aestivum. The sequence continues at coordinate 729,327,823 of NC_057803.1, read as the reverse complement.
CACCAAGATCTATCTATGGAGAGACCAGCAACGAGTAGAAAGAGAGTGCATCTACATACCCTTGTAGATCGCTAAGCGGAAGCGTTCAAGTGAACGGGGTTGATGGAGTCGTACTCGTCGTGATTCAAATCACCGATGATCAAGTGCCGAACGTACGGCACCTCCGCGTTCAACACACGTACAGCCCGGTGACGTCTCCCACGCCTTGATCCAGCAAGGAGAGAGGGAGAGGTTGAGGAAGACTCCATCCAACAGCAGCACAACGGCGTGGTGGTGGTGGGGGAGCGTGGCAATCCAGCAGGGCTTCGCCGAGCACCACGGGAGAGGAGGAGGAGGGAGAGACAGGGCTGCACCAACGAGAAAGAGAACTCATGTGTTATGGGCAGCCCCAGGGCTCTATTTATATAGGGGAGAAGGGAGCTGCGCCCCCTTTAGGGTTTCCCACCCCAAGGCGTGCGGCCAGCCCTAGATGGGACTTGGGGAGGTGGCCAAGAGGGGGAGAGGAGAGGGAGGCGCACCAATATGGGCCTTAAGGCCCATCTGGACTAGGGTTTGCCCCCTCCCACTCTCCCTTGCGCCTTGGACCCCTTGTGGTGGGCGCACCATCCCTCCTAGGGGCTGGTCCCCTCCCACACTTGGCCCACGCAACCTTCTGGGGCAGGTGGCCCCACTTGGTGGACCCCCGGGACCCTTCCGGTGGTCCCGGTACAATACCGATAAACCCTGAAACTCTTCCGGTGTCCAAAACAGGACTTACCATATATAAATCTTTACCTCCGGACCATTCCGGAACTCCTCGTGACGTCCGGGATCTCATCCGGGACTCCGAACAACATTCGGTAACCACATACAAACTTCCTTTATAACCCTAGCGTCATCGAACCTTAAGTGTGTAGACCCTACGGGTTCGGGAGACATGCAGACATGACCGAGACGTTCTCCGGTCAATAACCAACAGCGGGATCTGGATACCCATGATGGCTCCCACATGTTCCACGATGATCTCATCGGATGAACCACGATGTCCAGGACTTATTCAATCCCGTATTCAATTCCCTTTGTCTAGCGGTATTTCACTTGCCCGAGATTCGATCGCTGGTATCCAATACCTTGTTCAATCTCGTTACCGGCAAGTCTCTTTACTCGTTCCGTAACACATCATCCCGTGATCAACTCCTTGGTCACATTGCGCATATGATGATGTCCTACCGAGTGGGCCCAGAGATACCTCTCCGTTTACACGGAGTGACAAATCCAAGTCTCGATCCGCATAAAACAATAGATACTTTCGGAGATACCTGTAGTGCACCTTTATAGTCACCCAGTTACGTTGTGACGTTTGATACACCCAAAGCACTCCTACGGTATCCAGAAGTTACACGATCTCATGGTCAAAGGAAGAGATACTTGACATTGGCAAAGCTCTAGCAAACGAACTACACGATCTTCGTGCTAGGCTTAGGATTGGGTCTTGTCCATCACATGATTCTCCTAATGATGTGATCCCGTTATCAACGACATCCAATGTCAATAGTCAGGAAACCATGACTATCTGTTGATCACAACGAGCTAGTCAACTAGAGGCTTACTAGGGACATATTGTGGTCTATGTATTCACACGTGTATTACGATTTCCGGATAATACAGTTATAGCATGAATAAAAGACTATTATCATGAACAAAGAAATATAATAATAACACTTTTATTATTGCCTCTAGGGCATATTTCCAACAGTCTCCCACTTGCACTAGAGTCAATAATCCAGTTCACATCGCCATGTGATTAACACTCACAGGTCACATCGCCATGTGACTAATACCCAAGAGTTTACTAGAGTCAGTAGTCTAGTTCACATCACTATGTGATTAACACTCAATGAGTTTTATGTTTGATCATGTTGCTTGTGAGAGAGGTTTTTGTCAATGGGTCTGAACCTTTCAGATCCGTGTGTGCTTTACAAATCTCTATGTCATCTCCTAGATGCAGCTACCACGCTCTATTTGGAGCTATTCCAAATAACTGTTCTACTTGGAGCTATTCTAAATTGTTGCTCCATTATACGTATCCGGTATCTCTACTCAGAGCTATCCGGATAGGTGTTAAGCTTGCATCGTCGTAACTCTTTACGTCGAACTCTTTATCACCTCCATAACCGAGAAAATTCCTTAGTTCACTAGTTACTAAGGATAACTTTGACCGCTGTCCTATGATCCATTCATGGATCACTCTTGTACCCCTTGACTAACTCATGGCAAGGCACACTTTAGGTGCGGTACACAGCATAGCATACTGTAGAGCCTACGTCTTAAGCATAGGAGACGACCTTCGTCCTTTCTCTCTATTCTGCCGTGGTCGAGCTTTAAGTCTTAACTTCGTACCTTACAACTCAGGCAAGAACTCCTTCTTTGACTGGTCCATCTTGAACACCTTCAAGATCATGTCAAGGTATGTGCTCATTTGAAAGTATTATTAAGCATTTTGATCTATCCTTATAGATCTTGATGCTCAATGTTCAAGTAGCTTAATCCAGGCTTTCCGTTGAAAAACACTTTCAAAATAACCCTATATGCTTTCCAGAAATTCTACGTCATTTCTGATCAACAATATGTCAACAACATATACTCATCATAAATTCTATAGTGCTCCCACTCACTTCTTTGGAAATACAAGTTTCTCATAAACTTTGTACAAACCCAAAATTTTTGATCATCATCAAAGCATACATTCCAACTCCGAGATGCTCACTCCAGTCCTTAGAAGGATTGCTGGAGCTTTGCATACTTATTAGCATCTTTCGGGATTGACAAAACCTTCCGGTTGTATCACATACAACCTTTCCTCATTAAAATCGTCGAGGAAACAATGTTTTGACATCCTATCTGCAAGATTTCATAAATAATGCAGTGATCGCTAATATAATTCCAACAGACTCTTAGCATCGCTACGAGTGAGAAAATCTCATCGTAGTCAACTCCTTGAACTTGTCGGAAAACATCTTAACGACAAGTCGAGCTTTCTTAATGGTGACATTTACCATCATTGTCCGTCTTCCTTTTGAAATCCATCTATACTCATTAGCCTTACGACCATCGAGCCGTTCCGCCAAAGTCTACACTTTGTTTTCATACATGGATCCTCTCTCGGATTTTATGGCCTCAAGCCATTTATCGGAATCCGGGCCCACCATCGCTTCTCCATAGCTCGTAGGTTCATTGTTGTCTAGCAACATGACCTTCAAGACAGGATTACGTACCACTCTGAAGTAGTATGCATCCTTGTCATCCTACGAGGTTTGGGAGTGACTTGATCCGAAGTTTCATGATCAATATCATAAGCTTCTACTTCAATTGGTGTAGGTGCCACAGGAACAACTCCCTGTGCCCTGTCACACACTAGTTGAAGAGACGGTTCAATAACCTCATCAAGTCTCCACCATCCTCCCACTCAATTCTTTCGAGAGAAACTTTTCCTCGAGAAAGGACCCGATTCTAGAAACAATCCATATTGCTTTCGGATCTGAATTAGGAGGTATACCCAACTGTTTTGGGTTTCCTATGAAGATGCATTTTATCCGCTTTGGGTTCGAGCTTATCAACCTGAAACTTTTGCACATAAGCGTCGTAGCCCCAAACTTTTAAGAAACGACAACTTAGGTTTCTCTAAACCATAATTCATACGGTGTCATCTCAACGGAATTACATGGTGCCCTATTTAAAGTGAATGTGGTTGTCTCTAATGCCTAACCCATGAACGATAGTGGTAATTCGATAAGAGACATCATGGTACGCACCATATCCAATAGGGTGCAACTATGATGTTCGGACACACCATCACACTATGGTGTTCCAGGCGGTATTAATTGTGAAACAATTTCTACAATGTCTTAATTGTGTGCCAAAACTCGTAACTCAGATATCATCTCTATGATCATATCATAGACATTTTATCCTCTTGTCACAATGATCTTCTACTTTACTCTGAAATTACTTGAACCTTTCAATAATTCAGACTCGTGATTCATCAAGTAAATATACTCAACATCTACTCAAATCATCTGTGAAGTAAAAACATAACGATATCCACTACATGCCTCAACACTCATTGGATTGCACACATCAAAATGTGTTGCTTCCAATAAGTTGCTATCTTGTTCCATCTTACTGAAACCGAGGCTTTTCAGTCATCTTGTCCATGTGGTATGATTTGCATATCTCAAGTGATTCAAAATCAAGTGAGTCTAAATGATCCATCTGCATGGAGTTTCTTCATGCGTATACACCAATAGACATGGTTCGCATGTCTCAAACTTTTCTAAAACGAGTGAGTCCAAAGAACCATCAACATGGAGCTTCTTCATGCGTTTTATACCAATATGACTTACATGGCAGTGCCACAAGTAGGTGGTACTATCATTACTATCTTATATCTTTTGGCATGAAAATGTGTATCACTACGATCGAGATTCAATAAACCATTCCTTTAGGTGCAAGAGCACTTTATTCAGGTTTAATACTAATCTTGATGGTAGAGGGAGCGTGCGATGTTTGATCAGATCAACATTGGAAACACTTCCAACACATATCGTCAGCTCACCTTTAGCCAGTCTCCGTTTATTCCGTAGCTTTTATTTCGAGTTACTAACACTTAGCAACCGAACCGGTATCTAATACCCTGGTGCTACTAGGAGTGCTAGTAAAGTACACATTACCATAATGTATATCCAATATACTTCTATCGACCTTGCCAGCCTTCTCATCTACCAAGTATCTAGGGTAATCCTGCTCCAGTGGTTGTTCCCCTTATTACAGAAGCACTTAGTCTTGGGTTTGGGTTCAACCTTGGGTTTCTTCACTAGAGCAGCAGCTGAATTGCCGTTTCATGAAGTATCCCTTTGTTCCCTTGCCCTTCTTGAAACTAGTGGTTTCACCAACCATCAACAATTGATGCTCCTTCTTGATTTCTACTTTCGCGGTGTCAAACATCACAAATATTTCAAGGATCATCATATCTATCCCTGATATGTTATAGTTCATCACGAAGCTCTAGCAGCTTGGTGGCAATGACTTTGGGGAAACATCACTATCTCATCTGGAGGATCAACTCCCACTTGATTCAAGTGATTGTTGTACTCAGACAATCTAAGCACAAGCTCAACAATTGAGCTTTTCTCCCTTAGTTTGCAGGCTAAGAAAATCGTCGGAGGTCTCATACCTCTAGACGTGGGCACGAGCCTGAAATCCCAATTTCAGCCTTCGAAACATCTCATATGTTCCGCGACGTTTCGAAAATGTCTTTAGTGCCTCAACTCTAAACCGTTTAACTGAACTATCATGTAGTTATCAAACCGTGTATGTCCGATGTTCGCAACATCCACAAACGACGTTTGGGGTTCGGCACACTGAGCAGTGCATTAAGGACATAAGCTTTCTACTGTCCGCATAACTGCTACTTTCAACTTTCAACTATATTTTCTCTAGGAACATATCTAAACAGTGGAACTAAAGCGCGAGCTTACGACATAATTTGCAAAAGGTTTTTGACTATGTTCAGGATAATTAAGTTCATCTTATGAACTCCCACTTAGATAGACATCCCTCTGGTCATCTAAGTGATCACATGATCCGAGTCAACTAGGTCGTGTCTGATCATCACGTGAGACGGACTAGTCATCATCGGTGAACATCTTCATGTTGATCGTATCTACCATACGACTCATGCTCGACCTTTCGGTCTCCGTGTTCCGAGGCCATGTCTGCACATGCTAGGCTCGTCAAGTTAACCCTAAGTGTTTTCGCTGTGTAAAACTGTCTTACACCCGTTGTATGTGAACGTAAGAATCCATCACACCCGATCATCACGTGGTGCTTAGAAGCGACGAACTGTAGCAACGGTGCACAGTTAGGGGAGAACACTTCTTGAAATTTTGTAAGGGATCATCTTATTTACTACCGTCATCCTAAGCAAACAAGATGCATAAACATGATAAACATCACATGCAATCAAATAGAGTAGTGACATGATATGGCCAATATCATATAGCTCCTTTGATCTTCATCTTCGGGGCTCCATGATCATCTTGTCACCGGCATGACACCATGATCTCCATCATCATGATCTCCATCATCGTGTCTTCATGAAGTTGTCACGCCAACGACTACTTCTACTTCTATGACTAACGCGTTTAGCAATAAAGTAAAGTAGTTTACATGGCTTTCTTCAATGACACGCAGGTCATACAATAAATAAAGACAACTCCTATGGCTCCTGCCGGTTGTCATACTCATCTACATGCAAGTCGTGAATCCTATTACAAGAACATGATCAATCTCATACATCACATATATCATTCATCACATCCTTTTGGCCATATCACATCACATAGCATACCCTGCAAAAACAAGTTAGACGTCCTCTAATTGTTGTTTGCATGTTTTACGTGGCTGCTATGGGTTTCTAGCAAGAACGTTTCTTACCTACGCAAGACCACAACGTGATATGCCAATTGCTATTTACCCTTCATAAGGACCCTTTTCATCGAATCCGTTCCGACTAAAGTGGGAGAGACTGGCACCCGCTAGCCACCTTATGCACCAAGTGCATGTCAATCGGTGGAACCTGTCTCACGTAAGAGTACGTGTAAGGTCGGTCCGGGCCGCTTCATCCCACAATGCCGTCGAAACAAGATTGGACTAGTAACGGTAAGCATATTGAACAACATCAATGCCCACAACTACTTTGTGTTCTACTCGTGCAAAGAATCTACGCAATAGACCTAGCTCATGATGCCACTGTTGGGAACGTAGTAGAAATTCAAAATTTTCCTACGTGTCACCAAGATCTATCTATGGAGAGACCAGCAACGAGTAGAAAGAGAGTGCATCTACATACCCTTGTAGATCGCTAAGCGGAAGCGTTCAAGTGAACGGGGTTGATGGAGTCGTACTCGTCATGATTCAAATCACCGATGATCAAGTGCCGAACGTACGGCACCTCCGCGTTCAACACACGTACAACCCGGTGACGTCTCCCACGCCTTGATCCAGCAAGGAGAGAGGGAGAGGTTGAGGAAGACTCCATCCAACAGCAGCACAACGGCGTGGTGGTGGTGGGGGAGCGTGGCAATCCAGCAGGGCTTCGCCAAGCACCACGGGAGAGGAGGAGGCGGGAGAGACAGGGCTGCACCAACGAGAAAGAGAAGTCATGTGTTATGGGCAGCCCCAGGGCTCTATTTATATAGGGGAGAAGGGAGCTGCGCCCCCTTTAGGGTTTCCCACCCCAAGGGGTGCGGCCAGCCCTAGATGGGACTTGGGGAGGCGGCCAAGAGGGGGAGAGGAGAGGGAGGCGCACCAATATGGGCCTTAAGGCCCATCTGGACTAGGGTTTGCCCCCTCCCACTCTCCCTTGCGCCTTGGCCCCCTTGTGGGGGGCGCACCAGCCCTCCTAGGGGCTGGTCCCCTCCCACACTTGGCCCACGCAACCTTCCGGGGCAGGTGGCCCCACTTGGTGGACCCTCGGGACCCTTCCGGTGGTCCCGGTACAATACCGATAAACCCCGAAACTCTTCCGGTGTCCAAAACAGGACTTCCCATATATAAATCTTTACCTCCGGACCATTCCGGAACTCCTCGTGACATCCGGGATCTCATCCGGGACTCCGAACAACATTCGGTAACCACATACAAACTTCCTTTATAACCCTAGCGTCATCGAACCTTAAGTGTGTAGACCCTACGGGTTCGGGAGACATGCAGACATGACCGAGACGTTCTCCGGTCAATAACCAACAGCGGGATCTGGATACCCATGATGGCTCCCACATGTTCCACGATGATCTCATCGGATGAACCACGATGTCAAGGACTTATTCAATCCCGTATTCAATTCCCTTTGTCTAGCAGTATTTCACTTGCCCGAGATTCGATCGTTGGTATCCAATACCTTGTTCAATCTCGTTACCGGCAAGTCTCTTTACTCGTTCCGTAACACATCATCCCGTGATCAACTCCTTGGTCACATTGCGCATATGATGATGTCCTACCGAGTGGGCCCAGAGATACCTCTCCGTTTACACGGAGTGACAAATCCCAGTCTCGATCCGCATAAAACAATAGATACTTTCGGAGATACCTGTAGTGCACCTTTATAGTCACCCAGTTACGTTGTGACGTTTGATACACCCAAAGAACTCCTACGGTATCCAGGAGTTACACGATCTCATGGTCAAAGGAAGAGATACTTGACATTGGCAAAGCTCTAGCAAACGAACTACACGATCTTTGTGCTAGGCTTAGGATTGGGTCTTGTCCATCACATGATTCTCCTAATGATGTGATCCCGTTATCAACGACATCCAATGTCCATAGTCAGGAAACCATGACTATCTGTTGATCACAACGAGCTAGTCAACTAGAGGCTTACTAGGGACATATTGTGGTCTATGTATTCACACATGTATTACGATTTCCGGATAATACAGTTATAGCATGAATAAAAGACTATTATCATGAACAAAGAAATATAATGATAACACTTTTATTATTGCCTCTAGGGCATATTTCCAACAAAATACTCGCGTAATTAATTTACGCAAGATAATTTATTTAAAAATATGTGGCCTGGCGCTGAAGTCAATGTTGATGCAGGGCATCGACGTGATGCGGTAAAGGCGTGGCAAAGCCTGAATCCACAAGTCGGTCCGAGTTCCGGATGCGGCGTTTGCCGAACTATGTAGGGAAACTGAACGAACCACCACGGGACCGTCGTTAATGTGGCCGCCATTTGATAGACCTGTGTACAGATGATGGAACAAACCAGAGTAATAATTCCTGAAGAAAAATAAACCCAACAAGGAAAAATTGCTAGGATTAATAGCACCTGGTTTATTTGTTGTAGCAATCCGAAGAAAAGTGACTCCCAAAATTGGGAATCTATCCGCACACCTATTGCCTGATGGGCGGTGAAGCAAAGGCATGGCGATGCTGGTAAAGGTTGGCTCGCCGAGGCAAAGCCCCCGGTCCAGCTAACGTGACGAAGTTGGTAGGCTGACGACGCCGAAGTCTCCGGAGTAGGTTGAAGAAGGGATGGAGAAGCCCCCGGTCCAGACGAGGCGACGGAGCCGGTCCGTAAGGAGATGTTGCAGCTGCCATGTCAGCCGAGATGTTGAAGTAGTTCACGTGATGGACATCGGCTGGAAGAAGCAACGGTGCGGCCATGCCGATGCAGGTCACAACTCGTGATGTGGTCAATGCCGGCTTGATGAAGTGATCGTCTGGCGATCGATGTGCCTGCTCCATGTAATCCGTGGGGCGGCGAGGTTGGTGATGATTTATCCATCGCGATGCCGAACTCTTGTTTGGCTTGCCGAGATAATGATCCGAAGAAGTCGAGCTCGGCTCAACAAAGCGTCGACGTGTCTAGCGCAGGTCAGCAGCCGTGGGGCAACGTTGTCGGGCCGGTTTGACACCGGCGCGATGGTGAAGATCATACTGGAAAAGACTTTTAAAATTGGTGGGATGTGTTTGGGAACAAAACACAATACCCCATGCAAAACTTCCTTCAAAAGGATATCCGAAATCACATTCATAAAAAAAAGATGAACTCGGGTCGGATTCGTTCTCGCGCACAAAATAGATCTGAAGAGTGATGAACTAATCGGAAGGTTCCCGGAGTTTGGACGGTCGGATAAAGCTGAAATCTTGAGGGGTGGTAGATATGGGAATTCCGCCTCAAATGAATTGTTGCATCTTCCAAAGGACCTCTGAGCTTGGCCCTGTAGTCCACGCCCTAAACTCATCTAGATTCCCGTCGAGATTTGACAGGGCTCCGGTATTATCGTAAATCACCGGAGATTCCTCCATGGAAACTCGACAAAATTTTGCATGGTTGTTGTTAACATAATTCCAAACAATTCCACCGAAGGAATCTTCAAAGCGATGCTTGAGTAGGTGGTGGCAGCGGATACAAGTTCGCTGTCCAAAAAAACAACACGGTCGCCCGAGGGCAATGTTGACGTTGAGCCCCCAAGCTCCGAGGATAATTCCTCCATGATCATGATAGGGATCGGAGTTGATGTTGATGAAGGCCCTCATCCGAACATGAGGATCGGAGGTAGGGCGCAGTCCTCGGTCAAGCCAAGGTGACTAGTTGAGCCAGCGACGAAGAAGGCGACGTCGCAGTTGATCTGCACTCGAGTCACTGATCCTTTGCCGATCACACAGTGGAACTCTCAATGAAAGCACCATTGTCGGTGTCAAAATCGGTAGATCTTGGGTAGGGGGTCCCAAGTTGTGTGTCATGGATCGATGGATAACAAGAGACAGGGACAACAATGTTTACCCAGGTTCGGGCCCTCTCTATCGAGGTAATACCCTACTTCCTTCTTGATTGATCTTGATGAATATAGGGTTACAAGCGTTCTTCTACCTCGAGATCATATGTTGTGTTCTAAACCCTAGATGTATGATGAGTAATGTCATAATGATCTAGCCTATCTATCGACTAGCCTAACTTCGGTTTATATAATGTACCAGAGGCCTAGGATAACAAGAGTCCTAGACGAATACGCCGGTGGGGAGGAGTCCTTGTCTTGATCACCAAGTCTTGTGGAATCTTCCTCATGTATGCATCAGGTGTCCGAACTGGCCCATGAGTATACAGCCATGGGGGTCCTCGGCCCAATCTAACTGTCCAGGAGATGACGTGGTGAGTACCCCCTAGTCTAGGACACTTTCAGGCCCCACCTGCCCACTTGGCACCAGGGCACGCCCCTGTTGACCCTAACTCCAACTCTATAAATTACTATTTTTCGAGAAAAAAATAGGAGAGAAAATCGCGTTTTATGATTCGGAGCCGCCGCCACCTCCTGTTCTTCATCGGGAGGCCAGATCTGGAGTTCATTCGTGGCTCCGGAGAGGGGGATCTTCCGTGTTCATCATCATCATGTTGGGGAACGTGGTAATTTCAAAAGTTTTCTACGATCACGCAAGATCTATCTAGGAGATGCATAGCAACGAGAGGGAAGAGTTTGTCCACGTACCCTCATAGACCGAAAGCTGAAGCATTTAGTAACGCAGTTGATGTAGTCGAACTTCTTTGCGATCCAACCGATCCAAGTACCGAACGTGCAGCACCTCCGCGTTCAACACACGTTCAGCTCGATTACGTCCCTCGTACTCTTGATCCAGTTGAAGGCGAGGGTGTGTTCCGTCAGCATGACGACGCGGCAATGGTGATGATGATGTTACCGGCGCAGGGCTTCGCCTAAGCACTACGGCGATACGATCGAGGTGTGTAAATGTGGAGGGTGCCACGCACACGGCTAGCAAAACTTGGTGTGTCTTTGGGGTGCCGCCTGCCACGCATATAAAGGAGGGATGGAGAGAGGCCGGCCCCCTAGGGGTGCGCCAAGAGTATGGAGTCCTACTAGGAATTCCATGTCCTAGTAGGAACCCCTTTCCTTTTTGGAGTAGGAGAGAAGGGAAGGGCAAGGGGAGCGCCGCCCCCTTACCCTTGT
>NC_057803.1:729281140-729316001 GCF_018294505.1 Triticum aestivum | reverse complement strand
GCCTGCATCCTCCTTTCCCGTATAGCCAAATAAGGCCCATTACTTCTCCCGGTGAATCCTGTAACTCCCCGGTACTCCGAAAAATACCCGAATCACTCGCAACCTTTCCGATATCCGAATATAGCCTTCCAATAAATCATTCTTTATTTCTCGACCATTTCGAGATTCCTCGTTACGTCCGCGATATCATACGGGCTCCAAAAAAACTTTGGTCATAAAAACACATAACTCATAATACAGATCGTCATCGAACGTTAAGCGTGCGGACCCTACGGGTTCGAGAACTATGTATACATGATCGAGGCACATCTCCAATCAATAACCAATAATGGAACCTGGCTGCTCATATTGGCTCCTACATATTCTACACCGATCTTTATCGGTCAAACCGCATAACAACATACATTGTTCCCTTTGTCATCGGTATGTTACTTGGCCGAGATTCGATCATCGGTATCATCATACCTAGTTCAATCTTGTTACCGGCAAGTCTCTTTACTCGTTCCGTAATGCTTCATTTCTGAACTAACTCATTAGTCACATTGCTTGCAAGGCTTTCCAGTGATGAGCATTACCGAGAGGGCCCAGAGATACCTCTCGGAAACACGAAGTGACAAATCCTAATCGCGGTCTATGTCAACCCAACAAACACCTTCGGAGACACCTGTAGACCATCTTTATAATCACCCAGTTACATTGTGATGTATGATAGCACACAAGGTGTTCCTCCGGTATTCGGGAGTTGCATAATCCCATAGTCTGAGGAACATGTATAAGTCTTGAAGAAAGTAGTAGCAATGAAACTTTAACGATCATAATGCTAAGCTAACGAATAGTTCTTGTCCATCACATAATTCTCCTAATGATGTGATCCCGTTCAGCAAATGACAACACATGTCTATGGTGAGGAAACACAATCATCTTTGATTAATGAGCTAGTCAAGTAGAGGCATACCAGGGACACTATGTTTTGTCTATGTATTCACACATGTACTAAGTTCCCGGTTAATACAATTCTAACATGAATAATAAACATTTATCATGATAGAAGGAAATATAAATAACAACTTTATTATTGCCTCTAGGGCATATTTTCGTCATCAACCATACTCCATCACCAATTTCATGATGGTCACCATCGGGAGTTAGTGATTTCTTCGTAGGCTTGATGGACGGTGATGGGTTGGATGAGATTCATCGTGTAATAGAGTTAGTTTTGTTAGGGCTTGATCCCTAGTATCCACTATGTTCTGAGGTTGATGTTGTTATGACTTTGCTATGCTTAATGCTTGTTAATAGGGCCCGAGTGGCATGATTTCACATCTGAACCGTTTTTCTCCAATATATTTGTGTTCTACATCCCACCATGCAAGTTATATGAACCAATTACGTGTTATGATCCACATACCCCAAGGTGATAATAAATGTAATTCTTCCCGATGATTACCATAATTTGAGGAGTTCATGTATTCACAATGTGTTAATGCTTTGTTTCGGTTCCCTATTAATAGGAGGCCTTAATATCCCTTAGTTTGCTTATGGACTCTGCTACCACGGGAAGGTAGGACAAAAGATGTCATGCAAGTGCTTTCGATAAGCACATATGACTATTTACGGAATACATGCCTACATTATATTCATGAACTAGAGCTAGTTATGTGTCGCCCTAGGTTATTCCTGTTATATGATAATATTGTCCAACATTATCAACGATCCAATGCCTATGAGCTTTTCACATATTGTTCTTGCTAAGTTACTACTGCCATTACTAATCTCACAACTGCTGCAAAACTGCTGCTAGTAGGGTTACTGTCACTATTACTATCATTGCTACTGCTACCAAAAGATAATAGTACTGTGATACTGATCACTCTGCCGCAGACATGTATTCTCCAGTGTGGTTGTATTTGCAACTCAACTCCTAATACTTAAAATATTCTTTGGCTCCCCTTGTGCCGAATCGATAAATTTCGGTTGAATACTCTACTCTCGAAAACTGTTGCAATCCCATATACTAGTGCATTATTAGGGCACTCCCCTTGGCTTGTGCCAAGCTTTGGGGAGGTGCCCCGTTATCGTATCACCATTTCTTTTTATCATCATTATCTATCTTAGTTCGATCCTTAGTTATTTAATGATTTAGATGAATGGATTTTTTGCATGATCTATTTTAGAGTGTTTGCTTAGTGATATATCTATCTATGTAATCGTGTGCGAGGTATATAATAAAGAGTAGTTTGAGTTTTTGCTTCTTTAGTATTATGTACCAGTCCTAGCAATGAAAATAATCAAAAAGATCCTATGATAACCTTATGGGAAGTAATGACATCACATAAAGAGAATTGTAAGTGCTAAAATTTATTGAAAGTTTTCAAACATAGCATTGGTCGATGATGCAATTCATGAAAGAATTAATAAGGAAAGAGAACATTCACATGCAAATACACTATCTCATACATCTTTTATGATTGTGAGCCCCCATTAAGTATTTTATGTCAAATTGTTGATGTTAATCAAGGAAGACGACACAATGAATTACGTTTGCTTCTATTCACATAGAAGTTATATTGTCATGGATCCTCTAACATGTGGTGATTGCACAGTATCTTTGCTAGCCAAAAATCTATACCAAGTAGAGATACTACTTGTGCATCCAAAAACCTTAAACCTTGTTTCATGTCATATCCACTATACCTACCTATGGATTGTTGGTGCATAAGGCAATAAAAATTGCTTCTAAATGTGTATGATCTTTTGTTGTAAGGGAAAATAAGCGTTGTATGAACTTGTGATGGTAAAGAAATAAAAATGACGTACTGCATAATAAATGTTGCTATCATAAGGGGCAATATAACGTGACGTTCCTTTGCATTAAGAGTTTGTGCATCCAAAATAAAAAGCGCATGACAACCTCTGCTTCCCTCTATGAAGGGCCTATCCTTCACTTCTATGTATTTATTTTTTTTGCAAGAGTCAATAGTGTTCTCCTCTATTCCTTTTATTTCTCTCTTTAGCAAGCATCATGTGGTGGGGAAATATCTAGGCATATATATCCAGCTGGATATCAGTAATCATCAGTTATTATTGGTGACATCACCCATGAGGTGAATAAGTTGAGAGGCGAAACAATAAGCCCCTATCTTTCTATGTGTTTGGCCGAATCTTTTACCTCCATATATATGTTGTGACTGTTAGCAATCATAAAAGACTAGATGATGGTTGAGTATGTGGACTTGCTAAACAAAAGCTCTGACATGAGACCCTTCCTTAAAAGATGATGAACTGCACTTGCATTGTTGACTAAGAACATATTTTGTTAGTTTTCAAGAAAGTTTCTGCCTTATAGTTTGATGTTGTGATGAATCGTTACTTACTCATGAGAAGTTTTATGATAATGTATTGTTGTTATGCTAATGACCATGATGCTTTCATTTCCGTATTTTTATTTTTATCGACACCTCTATCTCTTAACATGTGGTCATTATTATCGATATCGGCTTTTGCTTGAGGACAGGGAGTCGATATGTCCACTTTGCATCATGTTTTAATGTTTATACTTATTGCATTTTGTAACGTTATGTCACTTAAAGATACAATTCTTATGCCTTTTCTGTCGTATTTTGCAAAAATTATATGAAGAGAGAGATTGCCGGCAGCTAGAATTCAGGACTGGAAGGGGCTATATCGGAGGAAACTTTTCTGAACATCTCAAAATGAGCTGAAAATTGATGGGGAATTATTTAGGAATATATTAAAATTATTGGCGAAAGAAATACCAGAGGGGGACCCACCAGGCATCCACAAGTCTAGGGGTGCGCCCCTGAGCTTGTGTTGATCCTGGAGAGCCTCCAGGCCCATCTTCTGGTATATAACCCCATTTTCCCTAGAAAAAAAATCAAGAGAGAGCTTTCGGGACGGACTGCCGCCATCTTGAGGTGGAACTTGGGCAGGAGCAAATTTTCCCTCTGGCGGAGCAATTCCAACGGGGAAACTTCCCTCTAGGAGGGGGAAATCGAAGCCATTGTCATCACCAACAAACCTCTCATCATGGGTGGACTAATCTTCATCAACATCTTCACCAGCACCATCTCATCTCAAACCCTAGTTCATCTCTTGTATTCAATCTGTGTATCAAAACCTCATCTTGGTACCTATCAGTTGCTAGTAGTGTTGATTACATCTTTTAGTTGATGCTAGAGGGTTTATTAATTTGGTGGAAGATTATATGTTCAGATCCATTATGTTATTCAATACCCCTCTGATCTTGAACATGAATATAATTTGTTGCTTTTGTTCTTGAGGCCATGGGAGAAGTCTTGTCATAAGCTTTCATGTGAATTTTGTATTCGTTCGATATTTTAATGATGTGTATGTTGTGATTCCCTTAGTGGTGTTATGTGAACGTCGACTACATGACACTTCACCATCTTTGGGCCTAAGGGAATGCATTGTGGAGTACTTATTAGATGATGGGTTACAAGATTGACAGAAGCTTAAACCCTAGTTTATGCGTTATTCTCACTACAAAAAAAGACACATCCATGACATTTTGGGCCAAACGGAATTTTTTTTCTATCATACTTATTATACTTCTATGACGATAATTGTGACAAAACCCTGTATCATCATAGATGTGGTGGGCTCCTACTTTTATGACAAAAAATCATGACAAAAAATGGGCTTTTCGTCCTGGGCGGGCCGGAGACGCAGATGCATGACATTCTTTGGGCCGTCCATGACGTAAAAAACCGTGGTAGAAGCGAGGGCGAGGAAAATATAAGGGTGTTCCCGATTACGGTGGGTGGTCGGGCCCGAGCGATGCGAGGAGGTTTGCGCTTTTCTCTCGTACACGCACGCGCGTGGGTGCGAGGCGTTGGGATCTAACTGAACCCGAGCGAGGCATTCGCCTACTGAGCCCGAGCGATTGCGCTGCATGCTACACATTACTGAACCTGAGTGATCGATCGATGGCTGCTAACTGAACCCGATCGAGCGATTCCTTCGCTACTGCTGCTAACTGAAGCCGATCGATGCTTCCTCTGGATGAACAGTGAGCGTTGTTGGGGGGTTTGGATGAACAGTTCCCGGTGTGGGTTGGATGAACAGGACCCTGTGGTGTTGCCAATGGCTGAACAGGACCCTGATCGATCGAGCCGGTTGGGCATGGATGAACATGACCCCCTGGAGGGCTGGATGAACAAGACCCCGTGGAGGGAAGGTTGAACAGTAGCCGGTGGAGGGCTAGTTGAATAGTAGCTGGTGGAGGGCTGGATGAACAGTATCCCATGGAGGGGTGGTTGAACAGGACCCCGTGGCGAGGGCTGGTTGAACAGTAGTCGGTGGAGGAGCGCGCGGTGGAGGCTGGATGAACATGAGCCCGTGGATGAACAGTCACAGGTGGAGGCTGGAGGAGGTCGACGGTGGATGAATAGTAGCCCGTGGAGGCTGGAGGAGGTCGATGGTGGACATGAACAGTACCCCCGTGGAGTCCCGTTTTGCGGTATGCCACACCCCTCCGATGAGCAGGACCCCCGTTTCGACCATAGCGCTCCAACACAAGTCCGTTGTCTCAGTTTTGCAGGATGCCACACCCCTCCCGATCAACAGGACCCCGTTTGGACCGTAAGAGGTCCAACAAAAGTCTGTTTCCTCCATTTTGCGGTACGCCAGACCCCTCCCGACGAACAGAATCCCGTTTCGAACGGGGCCGGTCGACCACAAGGCCGTTTCATCCGTTCTACGGTACGCCAGGCCTCGTTTCCATCGGCTGTTCCGTTCAAGCCCTCCCGATGAACACGGCGACGCATTCCGTTCCGACGCATCCAGTTGGCTCCCTATGAACACGACGACGACACAGTTTCTCTGTTCCGACCCAGCCAGTTGGCTCCCCATGAACACGACGACGACGCAGTTTCTCTGTTCCGACCCAGCCATATACACAAGCCCTGTCCTTATGTATGCGCGAGTAAGCGTTCGAGACCCCGCCTGTATGTACGTACGTGGCCGTATTTTCTTTCTTGCACACTGGCTGCTGTACGTACCTGTACATGCTACGTGCGCGCCGCTACTACGACACGTGTGGGCCTCTACATC
The DNA here is from genome assembly GCF_018294505.1 of Triticum aestivum. Classification (NCBI taxonomy): domain Eukaryota; kingdom Viridiplantae; phylum Streptophyta; class Magnoliopsida; order Poales; family Poaceae; genus Triticum; species Triticum aestivum. Next base: position 729,309,908 of record NC_057803.1, on the reverse strand, counting down.
GACCAGTATGTATGTACACGTTCGCGACCAGAATGACAATGCTACGTATGCTTCGACCAGGTGGGTCCCGACTGTTAGGCACTTCCTTGCATACGAAGAAGTAGCTGGTGGGTCCCAGCTGTCAGGGGGCGAACCTTTTTTTTGCCCGGACGCACTTCCGTGCATGCGAAGATGTAGCTGGTGGGTCCCAGCAGTCAGGGGGAAATATTTTTTGCACGAAATACGGTGGCCCGTACGGTGGGTCCCTACTGTCAGGTGGAGGAGTAATCATTTTGCACGTAATAAGGAGGAACTTCCTTGCAGCTGCCATGGACGTAGCTGTCAGCCTCTCCACGTACAATACTCTTTCGATGGAAGTCGGTCGTTGACCACATTGACCATGCCGCGCCGAGAGCACCACGGCGGTGGAGGACGGCGAGTCCTAGGAAAGGGATGATGTGGAGCCATGGAAGACACGACAGTGGATGCCCACGCGGAGAGGATTACGAGGGTTCACTAGTTCGGCTGCGGTGGGAGTAGTAGGGGGCGGTGAGGCCTCCGCGGCAACACAGTCGGCCACGGGAGGCAGGAGTTGGCGGCACGACCGGCGCTGCTTTGGGCGGGTGGGGCAAGAAGACCAGAGGTTGAAGAAGCACGATGGCCGTTGGATGGACATCATACGGTCACTGCAGCTAGAATCGTTTATATTGACTAAGTTGAGAAAACGCTTGGTACGCGTCAACTTAGTAGGCCCACAGGTCAGCTTCCGAAACAGTGCGCCCCATGTTAGTGGGAGGAATCATTTTTTGGGCGGGTGAAGTTAGAATATCCGAGATTGAAGAAGAAGCACGGCATCCGTTGGATGGACATCAAACTGCGACTACTGCTAGAACCATGTGTTGACTATAAATTAACAAAGCCTTGCATACGCATCAACTTTTTTTTGAGGGGATGCGTCAACTTAGTAAGCTCACAAGTGTGTGGCAGAGAACTTATAGCCCATTTGAGATTTGTAACAATGTGCAGCCCATTTTTGAATTCTAAAGGAATTTACTACAACCCATTTACAGTTTGTTAAAAGTACAACCCATTTTCTAGCTAGGACAACGATTAATAATTTCAACCAACTATTCAAAACAGAATTCAATAAAATTTCCCACGTTTTGATGGGATCCAAAATATTTTTATCCCGAAATTTCTAGTCAGATTAAATACAATTTCAATATAAATTTATATAACATAAAAATTCAACGAAACACTTCGCGCGCAACAATTAATGAAATTAAAATTTTAAATTTCCAAAATATAATATTTAATAAAGTAATTACGTGTTTGGCGCATTTTTTTATAGTTACTGCCTAGTTTTTATAACTACATCCCATTTATTATTTCTTAAAGCCCATTTTCTTATTATGCCTAATCAGTACTAGTGAAAACCTTATACACAGAAATTTAGCAACAACGCGGGTCCAAAAGGGCGCTAGTGCTAGATTGCAGTAGCGATTGGATAAAAATCGCGCTGCAGATACAACTTTAGCAGTAGCGCGTGTAGTAGCAAAAGCGCTACTACTAATATTCCCATTGCTAGAACGATAGGCTACGCATAGCAGTAGCGGGCTTGGAAGAAACGCGATGCCGCTACGGCATAAGTAGCAGCGCGTTTCCTAAGAAAAGCGCTACTACTAACGGAAGTAAAATAAGATGAAAAACAAATAGAAAAGTAAATGGAAATAAAAGAAATAGAAAAAGGAGAAAGGACAAAATAAAATATAAAGCAAAATAAATGAAAAAACGAGAAAACGGAGGAAGGCATAGCAGCAGCGTGTGTTTGTAAGAGGCGCTATAGCTAACGTAGCTGTAGCGCGTGTCCTAGACCCCCGCTATAGAAACAGACAAGGAAATTAAAAAAGGAAGAAAATTACATAGCTATAACAGCAGCGCGTTTTGTAAAAACCGCTGTAGCTATATTAGCTATAGCGCGTTTTGCCAAACGCGCTACCGCTAAGTTTGACTTAACCAAAAAACCGTTTCCCCCCGGCCACCACTTCTCCCCCAAATCCCTCAACCCACCCCGCGCGTCGCCGTCTCCCTGATTCGCCGTCGCCCCACTTCGCCGCCGTCTCCTACCGACGTCGACGCCACCAGAGCCGTGCGCCGTCGACGCCACCGGAGCCGCCCCCAACGCCACGGAGCCGCGCGGCCTCGTCAACACCACCGGAGCCGCCGTCAACGCCACCAGATCCTTCCTCGCCACAACTGCCTCCCTCGCCGTAACCGGAGACGCCCCTGCCTCCCTCGCCGTCACCGGGGACGCCCCTGCCTCCCTCGCCACCACTGCCTCCGTCCCCACCACCGGAGCCATCCTCTATAAGCCCCCACCCCTCCTCTCTCTCTAATGCATAGGTTAGCTAGTTTAATTAGGTTAATTATCTAGGTTAGGGCAAAAATTTAGTTAGGGCTTTGACAGAGAAGTAGTTAGGTTAACTAGTTTAATTAGGTTAATTATCTAGGTTAGTGCAAAAATTTAGTTAGGGCTTTCACAGAGAACTAGTCAGGCTAACTAGTTTAATTAGGTTAATTAGGTTAATTAGTGCAAAATTTTATTTTGGGCTTTGACAGAGAACTAGCTGCGTTAACTAGTTTAATTAGGGTTAATTATCTAGGTAAACTAGATTAACTAACTAGGTTAAATAGGTAGGTTAATTAGGTTAATTGGATTAACAAGCTAGGTTAAGTAGGTTGGCTAGGTTAGAGGAAAATTTTATTTTAGAGCATTAGGTCAGAAGGGTTAGAGAAATGGAGTTCCTTTGCAATTTAATTGGGTTCTGTCCTAGGCAGGTTAGACATAATAATGTGTGTTTGTGTGAGAGAGAGGAATAGCTAGATCAACTTAATTTGGGTTCTGTCCTAGGCAGAGAAGTTTTTAGTGAGGTCATTTTGCAAAGGTTTTTGATTTTTGAAAAGACAACTATTTTTCAAGGAAAAGAATTTACGCAAATTTTATTTTTCATTGAAGTGGTCATGTTATATCTTTTCATTGAAGTTGTTCGATTGTGCCCAAGTGGCTTTGTTGTTTCCATGGAATGATGCTGAGTGGCCTATGTTTTGCCGGAATGTTGATTCATTTCTCTTCCAGCAAATTTCAGGTTCTCGATTTGTCCACTTTTTAGCAAAGGTCATGCCGAAATTTTCCGTGAATTTCGGCATGACTTGTGCTACAAACTAGGACATATCGAGTGCCCGGGATTTGCCGCACCAGGAAGGAGTCAACATTCCTGCAAAACAATAATCCTTTTTATGTCCTTATTCATTTTATTAGGTCTCGAATTAATTGACTAGATTTAATCATAGGAAACATGGCTAGCAACGATGAAGGACATGGTTCTGGTGATTGCGATGACGTCTACCTGGCGGTAGACGAATATTTTAGCCGTACCGACGATCAACCGATGTTGTTGCTGGGCCCACTGGTGGCATCGGGGACTGAGACCGACACGCAGACCGGTGCTGAGACTGAGACCGGTGTTGAGATTCAGACTGGCATCGACACCAGCGCTGAGACCGGTGCTGCCTCGGGGAGAGGAGACGGTGTAGAACTGAAATCAAAGAGGCAACGGGTTACTAACAAACTCAGGACTACTAGACTGGTGGTCACGGAGGTGGACGACGGCAATTTTGAGCCAAAGGCGCCCGAGGAAGCGCGCGCGCACTACGGCAATCAAATTGGCTGCATCGTACGGACAACCGCCACCATCAACGATGAGAAACTACAGAAGATAGAAAATATGAGGAGCTCCCTCCTAAAGAAGTTTCACCAGATATCCTTGTTCCTGGGCCGGAATGAGAAGGATTATGAAGATCCAGACGAGGACCCGACAATGAAGAAGATAAACAAACACGCCATGACCAAGTTTAGCGACGCGTTGGCCGCCTGGAAAAATCGAGTGAAAGCAAAGATCAACGACGGGGAACCCTACTCCGAGATTGTAAAGGATAATCCGACAATCACGGAAGAGCAGTTTCAAATATTCAAGGAGGCTTGCAAGGCCGAAGCTGTCAAAAAAAGTCTAAGTACATGAAGGGGCTTCAAAAGAGGAACATTGGGAGCCACCACCTCGGAAGCCGTGGTTACGGCGGAAAGTGGTCCAAATGGGCCAAGGAGGACGCGGAAGCCGCGAGTCTGGGCATCCCAGACCCCTTGGCGGATTTCACCGTCCCGCAGGAGCGTGATGTCCTGAGGGCCCGGCAGCGTTGGGACCCAGTGAAGAATGTTTACGAGACAACACTGGTCATTACGGAGTTCATGAGACTGCTGGTAATTTTAGTTTCTGATCAATTCGACTGCACACGTTAGTCATATTTGTAGACGATCCTTGTGCCTTTTGCAGAGAGAGCAGCACCGGATTGCGGCCGAAAGCGACTCGCCATCTGAGGCATTGGTGAGGCCCAAGTGGGACACTCCATTCAACCGGGCATTGAACATATTGAAACGACAACCGGTGGATACTCGACCGTCGTATGGACGCGTGCACGGTGTCGAAGACGGCGCCACGTGGAAGAAGTACTACCGTGAGACCACGGAGGAGAGAAAGGAAAGACGGAGGTTAACTGAAGAAAACATCGACAAGAAGGTTGAGATTGCGATTGAGAAGAAATCATCTCAGACAGTCGCATCAGCGGTAGCTGCCGCAAAACAGGTGGTTGCAGATTTGTCTACTTCCTTGGTGACGGGCGTTATCACTTGGACAAGGAAAAATCCAGAAAAAAATGCAGAGGACTTTCCCCTTGCTGACTTCTTGTGAGCACCTGCTCCCGCGCCGGCTCCCGCAACTGCTCCCGCACCGGCTCCCGCACCTGCTCCCGCACTGGCTACCGCACCTGCTCCCGCACCGGCTCCCACACCGGCTCCCGCACCGGATGTGCTCGGCGGTGCTTCATCTTTGGCTGAGCTCGACGCCCTCACGGTATCTCCCGTTTTCGTTGCCTTTCGGATGTCTCACATCGCAGACTTTTCTTTGCAGGCCGACGAAACCCCGTGCACCATATTGTACACCATTAGCGACCAGAAGGTGGCCGTGGGGAAGGCGAAGATAATGAAGCCGAAGGAACCATTGTTCCACAGCCGGAAGATCCCCCCAAATGTCTTCAAGGTTTCCATGGCCAGTGTCGAACCGGGCCACGAGAATTTGCCTCCTGCAACACTACTGGTGGATGACGAGGAGACACCACGGCGGTTTGGTGATTGTTGCAATGGGTGGGTCCTGTTGTGGCCAAAGAGTCTGCTTCGTCTGGAGGCGGCCGGGAGCATACCCACGAGCACGCAGCCTCAGCAAGGTATGAACATCAACACCCCACCTACCCAATTAGCGTCGAGTGTCGGGTTGGGTGATAGCGGACGGGGTAAGGAGGAGGCTCCATTAGTCGCTGATGACATCGCCATGGATGAGGATGAGGATGACGATGGCGCTGAACAGTATGTCTATACTGGCGCCTCCTCAGGGTTTGAGCTTCATGAGTCGGTGCCTGAATTACCGTCTCAACGTATTATTGACGACCTTCCGGTAGTAAAGAAGTCTAGGAAGAGAGCGAGGAAAGGCAAAAAAGCTGATTCTATGATCCAGCCGCCTCAGCAGCCTCGGCTTCAGGACCGTATAGACATCCCCGATGCGGATAAATGGCATATTCCCGGTCAACCAATCCTACCTGCAACTGCGGGCCAGATTCGGCGATCTAAGGAGACTTCATGACGATGTGCTGCGGGTAGAGAAATGCCTCATCGCCTCGAAAGATCCAGGATACCCATTGTACGTGGTTAACATTCCGCGGCAAATGTCGTACGTCGACAGCTTCCCTGCGGATAAGTTCCTCCTCCGATTCGATTACATATTCGACATGTTTCATGTGAAGAAGCTGGATTTTATGTTTGTCCGCCTTTATGCCTTGCACATGAACTACATCATTGGGGTTGAGCAGATACATCATATCTGTGTCACTGACCCGTACTACATGCACGAGAGCTTCTTAGGAGTCTTTGCAGAGCAGCGTGAATACGCAAGGGATTACATCGTCAGTTTCATGCTCGCCAATAAGGACAAGGAGGCGATTCTCGTGCCTTATCATCCCGTGTAAGTCACCCACGCTGCTATCCTTCCTTCGTTTTCAATAATTCATTTGCACGGTGGAGGCTAATTAATTTGAGGTGTACTTATTTTGCGCAGCGGTGGGCTTGCCGTCCTCATCATCTTCTACCCCCGATTCTCCCACGCTCTTTACTTGGACTCGTCGACGAACATTCACAAAAAGGATTACACCCACATCAAAGATGTTCTCGATAGTGCTATGTTTTACTACCAAGCAAGGGGTGGAGAGGTTAGGGACAAGAAGAGAAGGGGCGGCAGGGCTGCCTTCGGCCATAAGACCGTCTTCTGCTACATCCAGCAACCAAACGATTCTCTTAATGATGGATTCTATGTCCTACACCACATGCTGGAGTACAGACGGGATCACCAGAACCTTCAAATGTCACCTACATCTGGCGATGCCCATATTCTACAATGGGCAAAGGACATAGGAGATATCAAGGATCATCGACTTCGAGCTGAGTTCTATAACATCCAGCGTGAACTTGCCCAAATCATCATGAAAGAGGTCATCGGAAAAACAGGGATGTTCTACGGAGAAGGACAAATGTAGCGAGAAGATGTCCGATTATGGATAGCCTCTCAGCGTCTCGACATGAAGCCTTTCAATAATCTCGGGGACTATCTCCCTGACCTCGATGGATGGCATGGCATGTTTGAGTGATTGTCGATATATGACAATGTGTCTGTTTAGTCCATACTTTTCGTATGACAGAACTTTGAGTTATGCGCAGTGAAACTTTATTTGTGATGTAATTAAACCGTCCTCCTCCTCGACTAGCGAATATCACTCTAGTTAGGGCATTTTGGGTACAATGAACTTTCTTATTTATGCTTGTGATATGTTGTTTCTATTTTTCTCAAGTCTGTCTCTTTCTGTTGCTCAACTATATATGTTGCATATCATCGACTCATGTGACGATGCAGGTGCATAGATCATCGATTGCGAAGAAGTGCTATGCCAGGAGTATATATACGATGAGTGGCCGGAGTGTCAGTCCCAGGTGTTGCCAGTTTCTGGTTTCCGAGCGACAGGCAGTAGTTAGTTTACGTTCACGCTAATGCGAGAGAGGGATACGAACTCATGTACTCAAAGTGATAGCTCTTCTCGTGTATACCATTGTTTAGATGGATGACAATGTATTTGCAAGTAATCAAGGACTTGTATCGCTATTTTCGAGATGATGACGAGAGACCACTTTGTGTTGGATGATCATTATGATGAGACTATTTGTATGTATATGCTATGATTATATTCGTGGTCTCAAAGGCATTTCAATGTGTATCATGATGACATTTCTATGTGCTAAAGATTCTTCTATAAAGCCTGTTCAAATACAAAACAAATATGCCCAAAAAAAACCCTGTTAAATTAGCAGTAGCGAGTGTATAGAAGTTAGCAGCAGCGCCGCTATAGCAGTAGCGCGTTGCTGCAAAGGGCGCTGGAGCTACTAGCAGTAGCGTGCTCCCAGTAACCGCACTGCTGCTACACTTGTGTAGCAGTAGCGCCGGTGACCACACGCTACTGCTATATGTTAGCTGTAGCGCCTTATTAGTAGCGCCCCACCCCGCGCTGCTGATACACCTAAAACCCGCGCTGCTGCTAGCCTTTTCCCTAGTAGTGAATGCATCCCTCATAGGAAAGATTTGCAGCCCAGCGGGGCGGAGAATAACAAATTGACCTTGCATGGGAATTCCTAAAAAAAAGACAGCTGGGTTAGCCAATATCAGCTTGAAAAAAATTAATATCTGGGCTGGATATCTGGCCTGGGCTAGATGGGCCACAGTCCGCCCAGTTAATACCCTACTCTCCTCAGAACAAAAATGAAAACATCGCTCAAGAAAAACTCTGCAGTGCTCACACCTCAAAAGCACGAATACTGCTCGAGCTGCTTGGTCCTAGCTGTCGGCGCTCCTTGTGCAATTATCTCGTTTATTTACTACATAGGTTGACAATGGTGCGGGACCATGATGTCAGGAAACCAGGAGGAAGCAAAAAAATATAGTTGTATATAATAAGGAGGCACTTGCGTTCGTGCGGCTATGGCCCTGGTGGGTCCCCACTGTCATCCTCTCCAAGTAAAGTCATCTCCTCATTCCTCGTGTCCATTGACCATGTTGACAACACGAGACGGCGGCACCACGGCAAGCGCAACAACTCAAAGGACGGTGGAGAGGCCTCGCGGGCCCTACGGATGGTCTGATACAGCGCCCGCTGCTCATTCGGGAAGCTGGGATCATAGGGCCACATGTCCGTGATGGCATTGTCGTTCGCTTGTTCACCGGTGCTTGTTGAGGAGAGGGAGGTTGCAGCACAGGGCCTCCTGTGCTGCTAGCTCTTCTGCCATTAGGGCGTCGAAGTGCGGCTGCACCTGCTCTATGGTGAACACGGCATGAACCGGCTTGCACAGTGGCGCCGGGTCCTGGTCGGAAGCTACGTCCATCGTCTGATTGTTATCGCTCAGCTCGGCGAGCTCGCTGGCGAGCCAGCATGTCCGGCTGCTGGACCGACCCGTTGCCCAGCACGAGTCTGACTGCCCTGCCCACCCAGACCACCTCCCTCACCAGCGCGCGCTTTCCGCCCAAAATGGTCAGCGTCGTCCGCCCCGCTTCCCGGTGCAGGCGATTGCTCCGCCTTCAAACGACACAAGTGTTGTCCGTCCGTCCATCTGCCGCCCACATTAATGATACGCGGTTGCCGAGGCGGCTACTTCGGCCCACACGTCCGTCCTTCCGCCGCCCACCATTGCTATATAAACTGCTGCGCCGGCCATAGCCGCAGTCATCCGCCTCCGTTCCCTTTCTCCTTCCCCACCACTATTGCCCACCATGGCTTCCTCGCGCTCCAGCGCTCTTTGGGACGGGCGAACGATGGACCACAAGGAGATGGCAGCCATTGCTGCCAGTTGGCTGGCCGGCAGGCAGCCGGAGGACGACGACGTCCCAATGGAGAACATGGTAGTCGATGATCCGGCGCCAACCCCCTCCTCCGCGCCATCCTCGCCGGTGCATTGCACCATGACCATCAGCGAGGCCCGTGCCCAATACATGGACACGGTGAGGCAGTAGCATGAGGAGCAGTCCCGGAAGGCGCAGGCCGATGCTGCCTACAACCACCATCTCCTCCAGTAGCACCTGCACACGGAGGAGCAGATCGACGCGGAGCGGGCGGAGCATGAGGCGCTGATCGACTCGTACCGGTCTGCCCGCGAGGCCGTCTCGAGCACTGGCGGTACCGCATGCGGGTGGCGGAGGCTGCGGCCACCTCCAAAGAAGGCTATGAAGTGGGCGAGGTGCTGTTTGGCGAGACCGAGGATGAGGCAGAGGACAATGTCGGCTCCGACGAGTCCCCGCTCCACTGGCGTCGACAAGGACCTACTCCGCCGAGGCCCGTAGTGCCAACAACGAGGCAGAGGACACCGCCGGCTCCGCCGAGGCCCTGCCCCGCCAACAATGAGGCAAAGGACATTGCCGGCTTAGCCGAGGCCCCACCCTGCCGGAAAATCTAGCTCCGCCGAGGCCTTGCTATCGGTGTCAAAACCGGCAGATCTTGGGTAGGGGTTCCCGAACTGTGTGTCTAAGGCCAATGGTAACAGGAGGCGGGGGACACAATGTTTACCTAGGTTCGGGCCCTCTCTATGGAGGTAATACCTTACTTCCTGCTTGATTGATCTTGTTGAATATGAGTATTACAAGAGTTGATCTACCACGAGAGCGTAATGGCTAAACCCTAGAAGCTATCCTATGATTATGATTGTTCTTTTCATACGGACTAAACCCTACGGTTTATATATACACCAGAGGGGGCTAGGGTTACACAAAGTCGGTTACAGAGAAACAGATCTACATATCTGAATCACCAAGCATGCCTTCCACGCAAAGGAGAGTCCCATCCTGACACGGGACGAAGTCTTCTATCTTGTATCTTCATAGCCCAACAGTCTGGCTCATGTATATAGTCCGGCTGTCCGAGGACCCCTTAATCCAGGACTCCCTCAGTAGTCCGTGAACCAGGCTTCAATGACGATGAGTCCGGCGCGCAGATTGTCTTCGGCATTGCAAGGCGGGTTCCTTCTCCGAATACTTCAAAGTAGATCTTTAATACAAGAATCGTGTCCATCTCTGCAAAACAAATCCCACATACCACCGCAGAGAGTATAATATTCCACGAGTCCAATCTGCTAACAACTTTTTCATAGCGTGACATCACGCCACAGCCCGGTCTTTATTCGAACCATTTTTTGCCTGCCCCTCCGTATTTGGAGGCTAGTTTTCATTGCCATGTCTTGTCAAAGCAGAGATCGTGCCCCATTATCACGGGATTCTCATCAATACGGGCATGGGTAACCCAACCGTGTCAACTGCACGGCGCTTGGGGAGTAGGCGAATTTTAAGGCGAGTGGGGAGGCGCATGACTTTTACTGCCTTTATAAAGGGATAAGGATTCTAGGTATATCAGTAGCGCGGGGACCGGCACTACTAATAAGGCGCTACAGCTAACACATAGCAGCAGCGAGTGCGCCCCCGCGCTACTGCTATACAAGTGTAGCAGCAGCGTGCTGCATGGATGCTCGCTACTGCTAATAGCTCAAGCGCGCTTTACGTGTACGCACTACTGCTACTGTCACGCTACTGCTAACTTTTCTCCACTCGCTGCTGCTAATTTTAGTAGTTTTTGAATATATTTTTGCAGCATATTTCTTTTGTATTTGAACATGCTTTATACAAGAATCTTTAGCACATACAAATGTCATCATAATACACATACAAATGGCTGCGAGACCACAAATGTAATCATAGCATATACATACAAATAGTCTCATCATAATCATCATGCAACACAAAGTGGTATCTTGTCATCATCTCAAAAATAGCAATACATGCAAGTCTCGAATACTTGCAACTACAACGCCATCCATCTAAACAATGGTATACGCGAGAAGAGCTATCACTATAAGTGAGAGCGGAACTATGCAGTACATGAGGCGGCGGTTACGAGTCCTCTCTCGCACTAGCTTGAACCTCAAGTAACTAGCTTCTCCTTGTTGTCTGCTTTTGCAGCCTTTATGGCTGGCGCCAGAGACCCCACTCACTTGCGCCTGACACTCTTGTCACTCGTTGTACACCCCCGGAACCTTCCCTTTGTACACAACATAACACTGCCATCTCGCCATCAAGAAACTAGGTACCTATTAGAGATGCATCTTCATGAAAAGGATGTACAATCATATGCAACAAAATATACTAGAGCAACACGAAAAAGAAAGGGTTAGCAACTAGATACAACATACAGTATGCAAACTAATTAACTAGAGGTACGTAGGTCATCGTACGCAAACTAACAAAGTAGCATTATGCAAGTTCGGCAGGGACCGTGGACATCACAAACTTTCATCACTACAGAAAGTATACAAGTTCAACCGACACATATCATCATCATCGACATCGTAAATCACTAGAAGTTCCATCCTTCCATATCATCGAGGATGGACCCTAGCTTCTTGAAATGCGTGAGGTCTAGACGTTGCATGCATATGCGAGTTCGGACGTCAGCTCGCGATATAGGGCCGTGGTGGAACATCCCCTTCTCATCGACGACTTCTTTCATGATGATCGTCGCAATGTCCCTTTGGATGCAAAAGAAGTCATCTCTAAGTTTATCACCAACTTCTCCATGAGATTCTAGCCACTTGTGGATATGATCATCATTTCCGCTTGTCATGCGAAGCTTTTGGTGATTCGTGCTGAACTCAATCGTGAGATGGACGATGTAGAATCCATCCTTCTTGCTTGGTTTTGGGACATGGATGCAGGAGAAGTTAGTTTTATGTGCGAAAGCCATCTTCTTATTTCTTTGTTTCCTAATTTGCATGTGGCCACCTCTAATGCTGAAGCCTTGGAGAGCATCATCTAGAATATTCATTATGTGGGTGTAGTCCTTTTTCTCGTAGTCTCCGGAAGGGTCAAAATACACGGCGTGGGAGACTCGCGAGTAAAGAACGATAAGGACGGCGCGCCCGTTGCTGCGGGGAAAAGACACCTCCAATTATTCTCCATATGAGTGAGAAGGAATGATTGAAATGTACGAAAGGGTTATCTGGAACTGACTTACTTTGGATGATAAGGCAGGAGGACAATTTCTTGGTCCTTATTCTTTACCATGAAGTTTTGGAGGTACTCCCTACCAGTTTCACGCTCAAAGTAGCCGAGACTGAAGAAAGACTCGTGCATGTAGTATGGATCCGCCACACAGATTTGCTAGACTTCTTCTCTCTTCATGACGGAGCTCAATGTAGTGCAAAAAGGCGAACGATTGTAAAATCGAGCCGCCTTGTGAGAAACATCTCAAAGATATGGTAAAACCGTAGGAAGAACACCTCCACGGGCCGTGTGTCAATGTAGCACTTCCCCCCAGGCACACGAGCCACGTATGTCGGATATCCTGTATCCTTCGAGGCTAGTAGGCTTTTCTCAGTCGATAGCAAATGGTCGTGCAGTCTCCTGAGATCCCCTGATAGTGCCTCCAGCAGTTTCGGCGGTAGCATCGGCTCACCCGTGAGATGGAACATGGCCGCACCTTTCACGGTTACACGCTCTACAGAATCCATCTTCTGGCTGCTATATGCTCTGGCTTGTTTGGAGGCAGCTATCTTCCCCGGTCTCTTCCTCTCCTTTTTCTTGGGCACACCTTCCAGACCCTTCCTTAACCCCCGACCCCAGTGTTGTCGGGACAAGCACTGTAGGACCCCCGGCTAGTTGAGCTTGTGTTGAGGCGGCATCTTCAGGCGTGTCCTGTGAGGATTTCATGAAGAGAGACTTCTTGCAATCCCTGCTACGACCTTCCTGCCCGGGGATATCTTCCATATACTGATTAACATGCTGATAGCCCGATTCGTCATATGGTTGACTCATCATATCTATGTCACAGTCATACTCATTTGTATCGAGGAAAGCCATTGGGTCGACCTCCGTCTCATCATCATCCATTCTCTGTTCTACAGGACCGATTACATCAGCCAGTACTATTGCACCCCCTTCATCACGTCGTCCTCCGCTCTCACCCGACACTACAAGAGCTGGTAATTGCGTATGCGGGGTAGTGGTCTCCGCACATGCTTGTTGATGTGTGGTTATTGATGTGCTCTCGGCCTGCTGCAAACGAAGAAGATTCTTTGGCCATAGCAGCACCCAACCCTTGCAGCTTCCAATCCACGGCGGGGTCTCGTCGTCGTCTCCCACATGCAGCACCCAATCCTCGTGCCCCGATTTCACACTAGACAAGTTAACCCTGAAGTGCCCAAAGGGGATCGGCTGGTTGTGGAACGTGGGTTTCAATGGGTTCACTATCACCCCCTTTCCCACGTCCACCTTCTCGCCTTTGATCAAGTAGACTATGGTGCACGGGGTTTCGTCGGCCTGCAAACACATGTCTGTGGCGTAAAACATCCGAAAGGCAACGAAAATGGAATATATATATATATATATATATATATATATATGTTGGTGCGACATGTAATTACCTTGAGGGCGTTGAGCTCAGCTAAAGATGAAGGCCCACCTAGCACGCCAGAGACTAAGGACGGGCTGCTATGAGCGGGAGCGGGTGCGAGAGGCGGCCCGGTTGCGTGAGCAAGTGATGGTGCGGTGGTGTTGTTGTTCACGGAGTTGCTCGCACCAAAACTGGGCAACGGGAAATCATGTACCGTCTTGTCTGGATTTTCCTTCGTCCAGTTGATGATAGCTGGAACCAAGTTAGTAGCAAAATTATTTCTGCAGGCAGTTACGGCTGCATTGACTACCTCCTGTAGCAACTCATTTTTCTCCTCGGCTATTTTTTTCGCGTCCTCAGCTGCTTTTTTCTTGAGCACAAGCTTCACCTTCTCGTCGATGTCCGCCTGACTAAACTTCTTTTTCTGCTTCTTGGCCTCCGGGCCCTTGTTGTAAAACACCTTCCACGTGGCGCCGTCTCCAGCGTCATGCACATGACCATATTGCGGCCGCTGGTCCAAAGGCAGTCCCTTAAGTTTGTTCAAGGCCCGGTTGGGAGGGGTGTCCCACTTGGGCCTCATCGGAGAAGTAGGGCTTTGGCTGCAAGCCGGCGTTGCTTCTCCTGCAGAAGGAGTGTGAACCGTTTAGGAATGTGTAGTCGACTAGATATGTAGCTAAATGTAAGGTGGTAAAAGAATAATTACCAGTAGTCTAATCAATTTCCTCGTGATCTGGTCCATGTAAAAAACCTTTTTTCCCTTGTCCCACTTGTAGTGGGCCCTATTGAAGTCATGCTCCAAGGGGTTGGTGAACTTCGCAAAGGGGTCCGGGATACCCACGGCTTCATGTTCCGCGTCCTCCTTATCACATATGGTCCTTTTACCGAGGTAGCCACGGCTTCCGAGGTGATGCTTCCCCATGTTCCTTTGCTGAAGGCTCTTGAATTTCGCAACCTTAGCCTTGGCTGCCTCGGTAGCACAAGTGACCTTGAACTTTTCGAACTCCTCTTTCGTAAGTGTCGGATTTTCCTCCAGAATCTTGGACAGGGGTTCCTCAGCCTCAATAGCTCATTTCACCCTCCCTTTCCAGGAGGCCAAATCATTGCTGAAGATGCCCATGGCGTGATTGTTAATCTTTTTCATCTTTGGATCATACCACGGTTGTTCTATGTTATCATCCCGGTTGGGGAACTTGAATCTCTTGTGCAACTTCGTCAGGAGAAACCGCGTCAAATGTTTTCTACTCCTTAAGTCATCGTCGTTGATTCTCGCGCATTCCCGTAGGATGCATCCTGCTTGGTTCCCATGGCACTTGCGAGGTTCTTCTGGCTCTAATGGCTCAAACTTGCCAGGTGCCATATTTGTGATCACTAGTCGTCCAATCCCTAGTTTGTTAGGTTTTCGTATCATCTGCTTCGTATGCTTCTTCTTTTCGGTACCGGCATTGGCGTCGGTACCTTCCCCGCTGGTATCTTCCCAGCCGGTACATTTCCTGCTGGTCTCGATGCCGCCATCGGTGTCGATGTCGGCATCAGTACCATCATCGAGGCCGACCTGCAAACCTTGCTTAGCAGTCAAATTGTCGAGGTACTCTTGTTCACCCTCATAATCCATCTCGTCTGCATCTTGGTCAGAAGGCCCAGTTTCTTCGTTGTTCGACATGTTTCCTATGATTAAGTCTCCTTGTTTATTTCTAAAAGTATGAAAAAAATGAGAAATGACATAAAAAAGAAATCTATGTGCCAGCACTCGATATGCCTACTATCTAGCACAAATCATGCCAAAATTCATGGAAAAATTCGGCATGACCTTTGCTAAAAAATGGACATATCGAGCGCCTGAAATTCACCGGAACGGAAATGAATCAACATTCCAGCGTAACATAGGCCACTCGTATCATTTACCAAAATTGAACAAAAATATCACATGTCTAACTGACATGTCCAAATTCCAAACATGACGTGTCCAAAACATGACATGTCCACATATCACATGTCCAGTTCAAATTTGCATATAAATTCAGCCTACCTAAATTCAGCCTACCTAAATTTCCTTTAACAAGGGACGTCGATTTGGACAATTGCTTAAATGTTGCCTTTTCTTTTAACTACAATTGCCTAACCCTAAATTTCTGTCCTATTTTAAAACCTAGCGAAATTCATAACTAAATAGAAAACTTAATTAACCTACTGCCCTAACTAAAATCTAAGTAAATTGACCGAAGAACCCTAGCTAGGAGAGAGAGAGGGGGGGGTTACAGAGGGTGCAGGGGCGAGGAGGCAGGCCCAACGACGGCCGAGGTTGGGAGGGGAGGAAGCAGAGGAGCGAGGCGTGGCGCGTCGGGGTCGGGGGCGAGTGCCGGGGTCGGGGGCGAGCGCCGGGATCGGGGGCGAGTGTCTGGGCGTGGCGGTGCGACGGGGGAAGATAGAGTAGGGATTTGGGGGGAAAAGAGGCGGGATGACGCAGATAGAGTGAGGATTTTGGGTTAAGTGGAAGTAGCACTAGCGCGTTTAGACCAAACGCGCTACTACTATTACAAGCAGCTGTAGCGGTTTTATACGGAAACCTCTACTGCTACCTTGACTAGCTGTAGCTCTTTTTCAGTAAACCGCTACTACTATTACCAATTTCCCTTTTTATTTTCCTTTATTTTCTCTCACTTTTTTTTTCTGAGATCAGTGAACGAAGGGAAGTCGATATATATTGCATCATTTGACGGTTATAAATATGTATATAAAATAGGAACATATATATTACATCATTGGACCCATGCATAATAATGGCTAAGTGTGTATACAAAATAGGAACATATATATTACATCATTTGACCGATAACATACGGTTCCTCAGTGTTGACGTTTTTGTTTTTGAGTCAGCTTCTTTCCCTTCTTTTTCATTGAAGAATAATTGAGCCCCTCATTGTGACTTTGCCTTTTCATGGAGTACGATTTTTCAAAGGTAATGTAGTATTGATTCTTCTTTTGACGTATACTTCATCGTCATCGTCATCTTCCCTCATTGGGTTGTCATACTGATCGTAGTCTTCCTCGTTGGCGACTCCATCATTCCAATGATTTTCCTTTTGCCTCTCCTCATGACAACACGACTGGGATTGCGCGGGTCGGTTATGAAGAAGCATTGTGTCACAGGCTTAGCGTTTACCCATGGATAGTTTCTTCCGATAGCGTTCACGGTAGCGCTCTTTGCGTCGGGTATAATCATGGCAGTGAAATTCCGGTTTTCTCTTTTGACATTCTTAGCCCATCTGACACGAAACATCGTCATGTTGTGCAGTCCAGCGTAGTCAAGCTCCCAGATCTCCTCGACCTTCCGTAAAATCTTTCAGTTGCGCTGTTGTCGCTGCCGGTCATGCATTCCATCGTCACCCCTGTGTTCTGATCATCACTCTCCATATCTTTTGCCTCCATGTAGAACGTGTATCCGTTGATATCGTATGCCTGATAGGTTACGAGGTTGGGCGAGGGGCCATGTGCTAATGCGTATATGAGCAATCCGTCCATAGAGCCCTCCTCCGGTGGATTAGCAATAATATGCTCCTTGAACCAATGTAGGAAAGTGGAGTTGTGCTCTCTAGTAACTTCGGCGTCCGTCCTGCATACCCCCTGGTCAAGATACTTCTTTGTGATAATTTCTTTGTGTAGTGCCACGAAAGGATCTACGTCATCTAGGTGTTGTAGCACTACCAAGTTTGCTCTGTCAAAGTCGCTGCGTCGATCTGAGTATGCCACATGCAGTTCCTTGCGACCGTTGGAGTGACCTTATCCTTAGAGCCTCCCATCGTGCTTGTTAACGGGCAAACAAACACTAACACCAGGCGGCTGCAGGTCTGCGCCATATAGAAAATTCTCGCAGAAAGAGATGCACTCTTGTGTCAGATAGCCCTGGACGATGCTTCCATGTGGACTGGACATGTTACAAACGAATCCTTTGATGATCCCATTCATCCTCTCAAACAGCATCATGTTGTGCAGAAATGATGGCACCAGGTCTATTATGTCGTCCACAATATGGACATACAGATGCACCATCACGTCAAAGAACGCCGGCGGGAAGTACATCTCAAGCTCATTCAGTATCACAACGATCTCTTCCTGTAGCCTTCGGAGCTGCTTCACACTGATCGAATTTTGAGAGATGATGTCGAGAAAGGGCAACAGGTAGTATCTGCGTCATCATCACATGACAGTCATGGGACTTCATCCTGCTGAACCTTTTCTTGTCCGTGTCTAGATATCTGCTTATCTTGCCATAGTAGCCGGAACTAACTTTGACTTCGCTAAGGCACTTAAAGAATTGATCGATCTCAGCCTGACATAAGGTGAAGCAAGAAGGGGGGCAATAATCCTCTTTCTTTATTTTCTTGCCCTTCTTCTCCCGTACCTCTGTCTCCGTCTCTGTCTCGTCTAACATTTTACAGGGCGGCATGTGCAGATATTCCCTGATTTTCAAATCTTGCATGTCCTTTCTTCCCTTCGGCCCATCCTTGGTCTTATCTAGCATGTTCATCAGTGTTACGAGCAAGCTCTCAAGGACATTCTTATAGATATGCATTTGACCAAGGCAATGAGGTGTATCGAGTTTGCGCCAGTACTCCGAGTCCCAGAACACAAACCTCGTCTTCCATACCTTCAGCAGCGGCTCCGGCGCCTTTCTCATCGTCTTTCCCCGTGTGGAGCACTCCTTCCAGTTTTTCAATAGCTCATTGATTTCAGCACCGCTCCTCTTACATGGTGGTCCTCGATGCTCAGCGTGACCATTGAATAGATCTCCATGGTTTCTCCACGGGTCGTCCTGTTCGAGCCATCTTCGATGCCCCATGTAGACGATTTTCCCAGACCCGCCACCTTTCCTTGATTTTAGCTACTGAGACGTCGTATCATCCATGCACCGCGTGCATCCGCAATATCCATGACACACCTAGCCTGCGACATATCCGTAACCGAGATAGTAGTGATCAGCGCGGCTCTCATGTAGAAATACTCGCCTTTGCTGGCATCCCATATCTTGGCCGGTGTTTTCTGTCTAACTCCTCTTGAAGTAGCCCCAAATACAAATTAATATTATTTCCTGGTTGTTTTGGCCCTTGAATAAGCATGCTCATGTGAATGTACTTCGACTTCATGCACAACCAGGGGGAGGTTGTACATCCATATAAACACGGGCCATGTGCTATGGTTGGTGTTCTGGTTGCCAAACTGATTCATGCCATCGTTACACACGTCGAGCACGATGTTCCTTGCATCACATTCGAAATACCGATAGAAGTTGTTCAACACTCTCCATTGGCTTCCATCCTTGACGTGTCTCAGCTTCGGATCATCTCCATCGTCGGGCTTCTTCCTCTCCGCATGCCAGCGCATTAGCTTTGCTTCATTGGGATCTACAAAATACCGCTAGAGACGGGGAGTGATCGGTAAGTACCATACAACTTTCTGGGGACATTTCTTCCCGGCCTTCTTGTATCAAGAAGCATTGCAGACTGGACAACTTGTTTTTTCCGCATGCTCCTTCCGATAAATTATGTAATCGTTGATGCATGCATGGTATCTAATGTGTGGCAGATGAAGAGGGCACACGATCTTCTTGGCCTCATCAACACTAGTAGGACATAGATTCCCCACGGGAAGAAAATCCTTTAGGTACTTGAGATGCTCATCGAGGCTACTGTCGGTCCATTTGTTTTTAGCCTTCGTCTTCAGGAGTTGGAGAGTGAAACTCAAGCGGGTCACCTCAGGATTGCAACCATCATGCAATGGAGTGTTCGTGTCAACCACTAGTTGCTCCAGCTTAGCCTCCTCTCTAGAAGCAGCTCTCTCAAATACTTGTCTCCTTGTGATGAAATGCTTGAACATGAGGGTCCCGCACGATTGAACTTCGTACCGACGAATTCTCCTGCGTGGAGTCCACGTCGTTCTCTCCGCCACCATGTCCGGCCCCTTCTCCTCCGCCATGTCCGGCCTCTTCCCCGCTGCCATTATCGATCATCTCTTCGTCTTGCCCCGTGTCATCATTGCCTGCCCCGTCGGCGTCCTCAACATCGTCATCCTCATCTTCAATTATCAACTGAGTCATGAGCAGGTGCGTTTTGACATGACCATCGTCATAGGGGTCGAGCCAAACTATTCCTTTGCATTTTCGACATGGACATAAAACCTCTGTCCGGTTATTTTCTTTCATGTCCTGCACCGCCGACCGCAACCACCTGTCCACCATCGTTCCACTGACCATCATGAACGTATGCACGTTAATAAAAAACAAATTTGTTATAAAAATACGTGCATGCATCAAAGTCATACAAAAATTTGGCATGACCTTTCCTAAAAATAGGACATATATAGATCTAGAGTTTGCCTGGAATTCGCCGAAACGGAAATAAATCGACATTTCGGCAAAACATAGGCAACTCAAACGCACAATTTGGCGTCAACTCATGCCACATACACAATTTCCATAATATTGCCCAATTATCATATCACACACACATACACATATTTCTATTTTCCAAAAGCATGAAATTTTAATCACCTCTATCTCGAGATCGAGCACACGGTGGAAATGATGATGTAGGGAGATCAAAGTGCACAAAGCTCTTCTTGACAAAGATAGATCTAGTTAGGGGGCAAATAGGTCACTTGAATCAATGCTACATCTACCTAGCTAGCTAATTTGGGAGGAGACAACTTCAACTAGTGGAGAGAAGGAAAAAGATAAAGGAGATACACTAATGGAGGTGGTGTAGTTAGCTAGGAGTAATGAATAGAGAGAAAGGTAGGTAGAAGAGGGAGAGTAATGGGGGAGAAGTCTTGAGGAAGAAGAAGAGTGAGAGAGGGAGGATGTGGGAGGTAGGGGAAAGGGAGGAGAGGAGATGGGGGAGGGGAGGGGAGGACGCGTGGGGAAAAGGTGGTGGGGTGCTGCGCCTTAGCAGTAGCGCGGGAGGAAAAGAGCGCTACTGCTAAGGGTTTAGCAGCAACGCGCTTTAAAAACACGCGGTACTGCTAAATGGGCCAACCGTGAGGACAATTTCAAAATAAGCAGCAGCGACGTGGAAAAAAGCGCTCTACTACTACTGCTTTAGCAGTAGCGCGCATCGCACCACCGCGCTGCAGGATAACTGAGGTTGTTGGGTTCTGTTGGTACATTTTTGCAGCAGCGCGGTTTATCCATCAAGCGCTACTGCTAAATTTTCATTAGTGATACGTCTCCAATGTATCTATAATTTATGAAGCATTCATGCTATATTACTATGTGTTTTGAATGATTATGGGCTTTATTATACACTTTTATATTACTTTTGGGACTAACCTATTAACCGGAGGCCCAACCCATATTGTTGTTTTATTGCCTGTTTCAGTATTTTGAACAAAAGGAATATCAAACAGAGTCCAAACGGAATGAAACATTCAGCAATGTGATTTTTTGGAAGATTATCATCCTGGAGGCTTGGAGATCAAGTCAGAAGATCCTCGAGGAGCCTAGGAGATAGGGGGGCGCCCCCCCTACAGGGCGCGGCCCCCTGTCTCGTGGACCCCTCGAGCACACCCCGACCGACTTCTTTCGCCTATATATTCCCTCGTACCCTAAAACTATAGAATATCAAGATAGATCAGGAGTTCCGCCGCTGCAAGCCTCTGTAGCCACCAAAAACCTCTCGGGAGCCCTTCTCGGCACCCTGCCGGAGGGGGGATCCTTCACCGGTGGCCATCTTCATCATCCTAGCGCTCTCCATGACGAGGAGGGAGTAGTTCACCCTCGGGGCTGAGGGTATGTACCAGTAGCTATGTGTTTGATCTCTCTCTCTCTCTCTCGTGTTCTCTCTCGTGTTCCCTCTATGGCACGATCTTGATGTATCCCGAGCTTTGCTATTATAGTTGGATCGTATGATGTTTCTCCCCATCTACTCTCTTGTGATGAATTGAGTTTTCCCCTTTGAAGTTATCTTATCGGATTGAGTCTTTTATGAGAACACTTGATGTATGTCTTGTCGTGCTTATCTGTGGTGACAATGGGATATCATGTGCCTCTTGATGTATGTTTTGGTGACCAACTTGCGGGTTCCGCCCATGAACCTATGCATAGGGGTTAGCACACGTTCTTGACTCTCCGATAGAAACATTGGGACACTCTTTGAAGTACTTTGTGTTGGTTAAATAGATGAATCTGAGATTATGTGATGCATATCGTATAATCATGCCCACGGATACTTGAGGTGACACTGGAGTATCTAGGTGACATTAGGGTTTTGGTTGACTTGTGTCTTAAGGTGTTATTCTAGTAAAAACTCTTGAATAGATTGATGCAAAAGAATAGCTTTGAAGTGGTTTCGTACCATACCATAATCTCTTCGTTTGTTCTCCGCTATTAGTGGTTTTGGAGTGGCTCTTTGTTGCATGTTGAGTGATTGTTATATGATCTATCTATGTTATTATTGTTGAGAGAACTTGCACTAGTGAAAGTATGAACCCTAGGCCTTGTTTCCTATCATTGCAATACCGTTTACGCTCACTTTTATCATTAGATACCTTGCTGTTTTTATTATTTCAGATTACAAAAACCTTTATCTACCATCTATTTTGCACTTGTATCACCATCTCTTCGCCGAACTAGTGCACCTATACAATCTACCATTGTATTGGGTGTGTTGGGGACACAAGAGACTCTTTGTTATTTGGTGGGTTTGTTTGAGAGAGACCATCTTCATCCTACGCCTCCTAAGGATTGATAAACCTTAGGTCATCCACTTGAGGGAAATTTGCTACTGTCCTACACACCTGTGCACTTGCAGGCCGAACAACGTCTACAAGAAGAAGGTTGTGTAGTAGACATCAAGCTCTTTTCTGGCGCCGTTGCCGGGGAGGTGAGTGCTTGAAGGTATATCTTTAGATCTTGCAATCAAATCTTTTTGTTTCTTGTTTTATCACTAGTTTAGTTTATAAAAGAAAACTACAAAAAAAATGGAGTTAAGTTTCTCTCATACGCTTCGTCTTTTTAATATCTTTCGTGAGTTTAATGGAAAGGAAAATTGTGCTCAAGTGCTATAAGAAGAGTGCATTAGAATGCTTGATACTAAATCTTTGAATGATGAGCATGATGGCAATGTTGTTAGTATGAACTCCTTGAATATCCATAGTATTAATGATGATTGCCCTAGTCGTGATGAAAATATCTCTTATGAGCATGTCAACTTTTGTGGAGTGCATGTTTGCATGAACACACCTAATAGAGAAGATATTTATTGCAAGAGGCATAAGCATTTAGAAACTAAATGGTTGCAAGAACTGCTAGATGTGAGTGCTGAAAATTTAAAATTCCTTTGTCGTACTTGTGAACTTTGCAATGAACATGGTCATTTACATCTCCAATGCAAATTGTTTCCTGATAGAATCGTGTCCAAAAATTGTGATGATTTGATCTCCCTTGCACATTACAATGAACTTAGTTTACTTTTGGATTATGAAGAATTGAAACGTTTACTTAAGGATCTTCCAGAATTTTCCCATAAGAAATTCCTTGATATTGATCTAGAAAAGATTTATATGTTTTGTGCGGAGAATTGCATTGAAAATCCTTATATTGCCAATTACCTAAAGAAAAGAAAGCAAATAGAAGATGATGAGAATACTAATGAAAGGGAAGAGACTTCCCAATATCCTCCTATTATTTCTTATGATGAATCAGGCAACGAGGAGGAGCTTTCTATTCAACAAATCTCGTCAATAAGGAGCTCAAAAACGAAGGCTGAACCCACACATAATGTGAAGAAGAAAAAGAAAGGAAGGATCAACAAAGGTAAAAAGGCATCCCTCCCAAATGATGTTTCTCCTACTACTCATTGTGATGATGATAATTGCTTTACTATTGGTGCTATTCATATTTTTAATGATGAGGGTGATTATGCTTATGATATGAAAGGGCCCAAGCTTGGGGAAGCTATGTTTTATATGGATGAAATATTTAAGAATATATTTGCTGAAATTAATTTTTGTCCCAGGCTTGGGGATGCTATGTTTAATGAAGATGATATTTTTAGCATCCCAAGTTTTGATATGCAAAGTTGTTATGATGATAGCATGCTTTGTACCTATGATGATTATATTGATGAAAGTGGGTTTGGAAGAGTGTTAACTTTAGAAAGTAGTGATCCCACTATTTTGGAGGATGTTGAATCTTATAATATTGATGAAAGTGGATTTGGAAGAGTGTCAACTTTATTTAGTGATTCCACTATCTTGGGAGAGGTTTCAATGATTATGATGAGAACTAAGTTGCTACTTATGATGATTATTGTGATGAAACATATGCTATAAAAAGTAGTGATGATTATATTTACAAATCTTGTCATGATTATGATTACCCTTTTTCTGAATGTTACTCTTTTAATGTGGAAACAATTTTTAGTGTTCAAGTCTCTTATGATACTCTCACTATTCCGAATGAGAAGAATTTTGCCTAAGTGGAGAGTAGTAAATTTTCTATGCTTGTAGATCATGAAAAGAATGCTTTAGGTGCTGGTTATATTGTTGAATTCATTCATCATGCTACTGAAAATTATTATGAGGGAGGAACATATGCTTGTAGGAGTTGCAATAATGTCAAGTTTCCTCTCTATGTGCTTCAATTTTTGAACTTATGCTTGTTTTACCTTCCTATGCTAGTTGATTATTGTTCCCATAAGTTGTTTGCTCACAAAATCCCTATGCATAGGAAGTGGGTTACACTTAAATGTGCTAGTCATATTCATGATGCTCCCGTTATGTTTCAATTCTTATCTTTTAGGTGAGCATCATTGCCATCATCATGCCTAGCCAGAAAGGCATTAAAGAAAAGCTCTTGTTGGGGGACAACCCAATATTTACCCTTACTGTTTTTCTGTGTTCACATGATTATGCTACTGTAGTAATCATGTTTTATAGCTTTTGTTTCAATAAAGTGCGAAGTAGGACCTTTGGGAAGACTTGGGTCAAGTTTATGTGATCTTGCTGTAGAAAACAGAAACTTTAGCACTCACGAGATTAGATGTCATTTTTTTATTGGAGAGCTAATTTATGTTGATTCTTTTTGCAGATGATTAATAGACAAATTACTCAGTTCCAGCAATTTATTTCATATTTTTTGGGGTTCAGAAGTATATGTTTGATACAGATTACTACAGACTGTTCTGTTTTTGATAGATTCTGTTTTCATTGTGTTGTTTGCTTATTTTGATGCATCTATGGGTAGTATTAAGTGGTATGAACAATAGATAAGTTGGAATACAGTAGGTATTATACCAATATGAATTTAGAATAAGTTCATTACAGTACCTAAGTGGTGGATTTATTTTCTTATACTAACGAAACTTACGAGTTTTGTTTTGAGTTTTGTGTTGTTGAATTTTCAAGTTTTGGGTAAAAGATTCGATGGACTATGGAATAAGGAGTGGTAAGAGCCTAAGCTTGGGGATGACCAAGGCACCCCAAGGTAATATTCAAGGACAACCAAGAGCCTAAGCTTGGGGATGCCCCGGAAGGCATTCCCTCTTTCGTCTTCGTTCATCAGTAACTTTACTTGGAGCTATATTTTTATTCGCAACATGATATGTGTTTTGCTTGGAGCATCATTTTCTTTTGATAGTTCTTGCTTGATGTTAGTTAGAATAATGTTTTGCATCTTTAGTTTCAATAAAAAAAGTCAAGGATAGCCTCCGCCATGCTTATTTTGCTAGTATACATGTTGCTGTTTGAAAACAGAAAGTTCACCACTGTTGCAAAAATTCCCTAGAAAAGTCAGAGAACGGTCTAACGTTGAATGTTTTTGCATATTAAGCTCTGATAAATTTATTACAGTGGGAATTTTAGTTCATAATTTTTTGAGTCAGGGAAGTATTGTTACTCTTGCATTCTTTACAGACTATACTGTTTTGGCAGATTGCTGTTATGTTTGCATTGTTTGCGTATGTTTGCTTGTTTAATGATTCTATTTGATGATAGGAGTATTAAATATGAAGAGCCATTTAGTATGCAATGTTGAATAATAATTTTAGTGATTTGTTACAGTAGAAAGTGATAAGGTTTTGCATTGGTTTATACTAACCCATCTCAAGAGTTCTTGTTGAGTTTGTTGTGAATGAAGCATTTGATAAAAAGAAGAGAAACCATGATATGAAAGGAATTAAGGAGACACAAAATCTCAAGCTTGGGGATTCCCAAGGCACCCCAAGATAATATTCCAAGAAGTCTCAAGCATCTAAGCTTGGGGATGCCCCGTTAGGCATCCCACCTTTCTTCTTCAACAACTATCGGTTAGTATCGGTTGAGCCTAAGTTTTTGCTTCTTCACATGAGTTGTGCTATCCTTGCAATGCCATTTTATTTTGTTTTTATTGCTGCTTGAATACAAAACCAAGGTCTGAAATTCTTTAATGATAGAGAGTCTTCACGTAGTTGCATAATTATTTAGCTACTCATTGATCTTCACTTATATCTTTTTGGAGTAGCTTTTCATTTACTCGTGTGATTCACTTATATCCTATGAGTAAATGGTTGAATGAGTTGATTGTCATAAATCTGAAATTATATATGTCTCGTTTGCTTATCCCATGGGGAGTAATGACTTCACATCTAAGAAGTAGAGGTTGTAAATTTATTGACGGTTAGCAGGCATTGTATTGGTCATTTGAACAATTCATGAAAGAATATTGAAGGAAGGGGGGTTTCACATATAAATATATTATCATAGACATCTTTTATAATTGTGAGCACTCATTAAGTATGACATGCTAAACAGTTGATGTTGGACAAGGAAGCCAACTTAATGGGTTATGTTTTCTCGTATCTCAGTTAAAGTATATTGTCATGGATCATTCAAACATGTTGAGCTTGCCTTTCCGCCTCATGCTAGCCAAAAATTCCTAGCACCAAGTAGAGATAATACTTGTGCTTCCAAATATCCTTAAACCCAGTTTTGCCATGAGAGTCCACCATACCTACCTATGGATTGAGTAAGACCGTTCAAGTAAGTTGTCATCAGTGCAAGCAATAAAAATTGCTCTCTAAATATACATGACTTATTACTGTGGAGAAAATAAGCTTTGTACAAACTTTTTATAGAAGCAATAAAAGCGACGGATTGTATAATAAAGGTCCATATACAAGGGGCAATATAAAGTGACGGTCTTTCGCATGAAGATTTTGTGTATCCAACCCTAAAAGCACATGGCAACCTCTGCTTCCCTCTGCGAAGGGCCTATCTTTTACTTTATGTCTTTTACTTTATGCAAGAGTCAAGGTGATCTTGACCTTTCCCTTTTTCATTTTATCCTTTGGCAAGCACTTTGTGTTAGGGTGATCCTAATATATATATCCAATTGGATGTACATTAGCATGAACTATTATTGTTGACATCACCCAAAGGTGAATACGTTTGGAGGCAACATAATAAGCCCCAATCTTTCTCTATGTCTGACTAAAACTTCATAACCACAAGTATTGCGTGAGTGTTAGCAATTGTAGAAGACTATATGATAGTTGAGTATGTGAAGTTTGCTAAATCAAAGCTCTGACAAAGACTCTTCCTGAAAATAAGATGAATTGCAATTGTTTTGATGACTAAGAATGAAGTTTGCTAGTTTTCAAGAAGTTTATGGTCTATGCTTCAACATGTGAATTGCTTGTAACGATATCATGAAAAGTTTTATGAGATGAACTATTGTTATGATATATTATCATGCTAGAAAAGGTGATTGAAATTATCGTTGATCAAACTTGTGCACATTATAGCATTCACACTTCATAAATTCTTTCTTTTATCATTTACCTACTCGAGGACGAGTAGGAATTAAGCTTGGGGATGCTGATACGTCTCCAATGTATCTATAATTTATGAAGCATTCATGCTATATTACTATGTGTTTTGAATGATTATGGGCTTTATTATACACTTTTATATTACTTTTGGGACTAACCTATTAACCGGAGGCCCAGCCCATATTGTTGTTTTATTGCCTGTTTCAGTATTTCAAAGAAAAGGAATATCAAACGGAGTCCAAACGGAATGAAACCTTCGGCAACGTGATTTTTTGGAAGATTATCATCCTGGACGCTTGGAGATCCTCGAGGAGCCCAGGAGATAGGGGGCGCCCCCCCTACAGGGCGCGACCCCCTGTCTTGTGGACCCCTCGAGCACCCCCCGACCGACTTCTTTCGCCTATATATTCCCTCGTACCCTAAAATTATCGAATAACAAGATAGATCGGGAGTACCGCCGCCGCAAGCCTCTGTAGCCACCAAAAAATTTTAGGAGCCCTTCACGGCACCCTGCAGGAGGGGGGATCCTTCACCGGTGGCCATCTTCATCATCTCAGCGCTCTCCATGACGAGGAGGAAGTAGTTCACCCTCGGGGCTGAGGGTATGTACCAGTAGCTATGTGTTTGATCTCTCTCTCTCTCGTTTTCTCTCTCGTGTTCCCTCTATGGCATGATCTTGATATATCCCGAGCTTTGCTATTATAGTTGGATCTTATGATGTTTCTCCCCCTCTATTCTCTTCACTAGTAGAAAAGGGGGCAATGGTCCAGGCCGGTTCATCCCATTAGTCCCGGTTCAATCCAGAACCGGGACCAATGGGGGCATTGGACCCGGTTCGTGAGCCCCGGGGGCCGGCCAGGCCACGTGGGCCATTGGTCCCGGTTCGTCTGGACCTTTTGGTCCCGGTTGGTGAGACGAACCGGGACCAATGTGCCTTGCTCCTGGCCCACCACCATTGGACTCGGTTGGGGGAATGAACCGGGACCAAAGGACGACCATTAGTCCTGGTCCGTTCCACCAACCGGGACTAAAGGGTTGGTCCTCATTGCGGCCAAAGTTTAGTCCCACCTCGCCAAGCGGAGGGGAATCAGACCGGTTTATAAGCCCCTCCCTCTCTGCCTTATTGAGCTCCTCTGAAAATGAAAATAGATGCCCTTATATAGGGAATTTAGGCTAAATTCATACGAATTTCTCTTGAAATTTTTTATGAATTTAATTTGAATTTCCTCTATAAGCGCATCTATGCTCATTTCTGAGTAGCTTTTTATATAGTTTTTTTTTCTTTTCTGCTATATTTATTTTTTTCTTTTTATTTCTGAGTTGTAATAAGTCATTAAAAATAAGCATCTATGCTCATTTTT
>NC_057803.1:729280032-729280984 GCF_018294505.1 Triticum aestivum | reverse complement strand
TTCAATTCATTTCTGAGTAGTTTCCTATATAGTTTTTTCTTTTCAGCTATATTTATTTTTTTTCTTTTTATTTCTCAGTTGTAATAAGTCATTAAAAATAAGCATCTATGCTCATTTTTTAGTAAAGTTAATCATAACTATTTTTTCTTCTATTTATTTTTGAATTGTAATAAGTCATTAAAAATAAGCATCTATGCTCATATTTTAGTAAAGTTAATCACCACTATTTTTTTTCTTTTTATTTCTGAGTTGTAATAAGTCATTAAAAATAAGCATCTATGCTCCTTTTGTAGTACAGTTAATCAGAACTATTTTTTGCTTCAATTCATTTCTGAGTAGTTTTCTATATAGTTTTTTTTCTTTTTATTTCTCAGTTGTAATAAGTCATTAAAAATAAAAAAGAGGCGCAATGCTTGTTAATTTGCTTCAAGCCTTTCGGAATAGTGTCAACTGCACTGCACATAGCTATGTGCAGTCTACCGTATTCCTCAAGGCTTGAAGCTAACCAACGTGCAGGAGTATTGAGCCTCTTCGTCATCGTCTCTGCACTCAGGGCTTATAAACAGCTGCGAGTGCCTCTCGCTTGGCGAGGTGGGACTAAAAAAACAGCTGCAGGAAGAATCAACAAAAAAACAGCTGCAGAAAATAAAAAAGTAGTTAGACGGGTCCATTGGTACCGGTTGGTGGCATCGACCGGTACCAATGCCGCTCTTTGGTCCCGGTTGGTGGAATCAACCGGGACGAATGCCGCTCTTTAGTCCCGGTTGGAGCCACCAACCGGGACCAAAGGTCTTCGTTTCCCGCCCTTTGGGCTGCTGAAAAGAGGCCTTTGGTCCCGGTTGGTGGCACCAACCGGGACTAAAGGGGGCATTAGTCCTGGTTTGTGCCACGAACCGGGACCAAAGCCGTTGCTATATATACAACACTTAGCGCGACTTCGATCTCTCCTGCT
>NC_057803.1:729278976-729279876 GCF_018294505.1 Triticum aestivum | reverse complement strand
AGTTTTTTCTTTTCAGCTATATTTATTTTTTTCTTTGTATTTCTCAGTTGTAATAAGTCATTAAAAATAAGCATCTATGCTCATTTTTTAGTAAAGTTAATCATAACTATGTTTTCTTCTATTTATTCTTGAATTGTAATAAGTCATTAAAAATAAGCATCTATGCTCATATTTTAGTAAAGTTAATCACAACTATTTTCTTTTCTTTTTATTTCTGAGTTGTAATAAGTCATTAAAAATAAGCATCTATGCTCCTTTTTTAGTAAAGTTAATCACAACTAGTTTTTGCTTTAATTCATTTCTGAGTAGTTCTCTATA
Organism: Triticum aestivum; assembly: GCF_018294505.1. NCBI lineage: Eukaryota > Viridiplantae > Streptophyta > Magnoliopsida > Poales > Poaceae > Triticum > Triticum aestivum. Next base: position 729,279,558 of record NC_057803.1, on the reverse strand, counting down.
TAGTTTTTTTTCTTTTCAGCTATATTTACTTTTTCTTTTTATTTCTCAGTTGTAATAAGTCATTAAAAATAAAAAAGAGGTGCAATGCTTGTTAATTTTCTTCAAGCCTTTCGGAATAGTGTCAACTACACTGCACATAGCTCTGTGCAGTCTACCGTATTCCTCAAGGCTTGAAGCTAACCAACATGCAGGAGCGTTGGGCCTCTTCGTCATCGTCTCTGCACTCAGGGCTTATAAACAGCTGCGAGTGCCTCTCGCTTGGCGAGGTGGGACTAAAAAAACAGCTGCAAGAAGAATCAAAATAAAATAAATAAAATAAAAAAAAGTGCCACCTAAAGGGCTACCACAGCATGAATACGACTACAAACCCAACAATGGGCCAGGATTCAGGCCCGCAATAGGCACAATAGGCCCGCAGGCACATATGGTGCGTTTAGGCCCGTAAGCCTGCATTTGAGAGGAGCTCGAGAGGGCAGCGGGACTGGGCTTATAAACCACTCTCGAGCTCCCTCAGCTAGCGAGGTGGGACTAAACTTTCGTGCCGCGATGCGGGCAGCACATGGCCTTTAGTCCCGGTTGGTG
>NC_057803.1:729261291-729277753 GCF_018294505.1 Triticum aestivum | reverse complement strand
GATTTTTTTGTTCATAGTATTTAGAAAAAGGAAAAAAATAAGAAGTAGTTTATATATAGTTGAACTAGCTAGTTGATTTAATAAACGAATTTATTTTACTATATATAGAATTAGTTTGTTTTTAGTAAGACTACTTATTTATTTATAGTAAGTGCTTAGTAGTTGAACTAGATAGTTGATTTAATTAATAAAACTACTTTTATTTAACTACATATAGAAGTAGTTGCCGCATCGACGTCGGCGATGCCTATCCCGCATCCTCGTCGTCGTCGACTCGGCGGTGGAGGCCTGCTTGATCAGGGCCACGTTCGGGACTGGGCTCCGCCGGGCTGGTATTGGGAGGTGCTACCTTCCAGGGGACGTAGGTTGGTGAGGAGGCAGCCCGTTGTTGACCCGATCCTTGTTTGGTGGCGGTCGTGTGGGCCAGTGACGGTGGTGAGGCATCCGGACACCGCGGAGGTGGTACGTCACCGTGTCAGCGAGGAGGACGAGCACGTCCGTCGCTATATGGTTGCATTGGAGAGCAGATTCGACAATACCTGGCAGGTTCTTTAGGGATCTCACTGGAGCTATGATCCTGTGATGGTTCCTTATCTTTGGGTGTCCACCGCCCGCGTCGATACCCATCGAGCGCTATGGTTCTAGTAGTATTAGTGATAATATTCGACTATGTACGGACACCAAGAGATGATGTACTTTTCCTTATAATTATTGAATGCATTCTAATTTGAATACTATACTTTACTTTATGATTTGGTTTTGCTTATTGAATGCTCATATTGGATAAGTTCTCCTTTCATTCCCGTGTGCTAGACAATTTGATAAAATAATGCATTCGGGAATGAAAGGAGGAGCTGCTTACATCGATCATCGATAGTAAACCCGTGATTAATAATAATGATCTAGTTTAATATTTGAATTATGAACGTAGGCCGAAATGTCATACTCATCGGACGATGAAAACCGCCCGGGGGAGTGCGACTGGTGCCACGACGACCGAGGTATCTGCGACATGTTCATTGTGCTGGACGAAGATCGTCGCTTCAGCATTAAGCTCGAGGAGACCTTCGATGTTCATACGGTACGCAACCGACGATAATAGTTCTTTTTCATAATTACTCATGACTTCAACTATTTTAATCATGACAATATTTTTCATCTTTTCCAATTCGACTAGCTTATCCCATGCTTTGCAAGACGCTATGTCTTGGAGAGGATGGGTTTTGAAGACCATGAAAGTTTCGAAACCAAAAAAATTATCCTAAGTACCCATCATGGTGTGGATTTTCAAGTAAAGCTGTACAATGCTCAGAGTGTAACCCATTTTGGTTGCAAAAATCGGGAAGCACTTTGCAAGATGTATGGTTTTGATGAGGGTATGCTTGTTACAATGGATCTTGGTGATCCTACAATCGAGCAAGAGAGACCTACGATTTTCGTCCTTGTGGATACACCTCCAATTCTCCCCCCATGTGAGCTTAACATAGTTATTAAGTAATTTATATTGTTTATTTCAAAATAGTTGACAACTTATTCTCCATTGACAGCTTATTTTCATTCTTCAAAGAATGTGCGGAAGATGGTAGACAGAACCTACTACACCGAAGGCTCCGAACATCTGGTCGCATTTTGTACTGATCTTGAGAATTACAATGTCTACAATCGAACTCCTCAACATTATGGTCAATACGTGCCACTAGTGCACGTGTTGAACTACGGTAACTACCATGGAGATACCCTGGTAAGATTTTTTACTATTACAACATCCGTGCATCTTTTTGCACACTTCTAAAACTAGTACATCATATCATTGCTAACTATGAAGTTATTACTATGTTTTTCAACAGATAATCCCGAATGATTGTGTGCCTCATCTGATGTATACACACGGTAGCCTTCATGTTTTGAACATACAACCAGGTCGTCCTACGAATCTCAACTGTCCATACCGGGTTTTTAAAAGAAGTGGAGACATGACAATCAAAGAATGGAAAAAATGTATGGACAGTCGTAAGGAGCTTCTTGGAAGCAACATTCAGCGAAGGGCAAAAATTGGAGACAGGATGATCGCCATTCTTCATAATGGAGAGTCAGGGTCTATATTGTTTTATGCTATTTTACCTTAAGGGTGTTTACGTCCTACCTGATACTGATGATCATGTGTTAAGAACAATTATGTAGGGTTGGGTTCGATGACTATGAGGATGATGATCGTATGACTTATTATTAATAACGAGTAGAAGTTGTATGATGATGCATGATTAGTATAGGACGAGTACCTGTTATTATATATGCTGACGTATGCGAGCATGCATGAGTTATTATATCAGCAGGTAAAATGAACATGTATAGCAGCAGCGTTGGTAAACCAAGGACGAAGATATAAGAGAGGACACTTCTCTCTATTAGCTAGCTAATATAATAACCTAAAAATAACCCCCAAAACCCCTAAAGCAGCCACTTTCCAAAAAAAACATGGAATTTTGGTCCCGGTTGGTGCCACCAACTGGGACCAAAGGCCCCCTGACTGGGCTGGGCGCACAGAGCCACGTGGAGGCACATTAGTCCCGGTTCTTGTTTGAACCGGGACTAATGGGTGGAGGTATTAGTAACGACCCATTAGTCCCGGTTCATGAACCGGGACTAAAGGCCCTCACGAACCGGGACTATTAGGTGTTTTTCTACTAGTGCTTGTGATGAATTGAGTTTTCGCGTTTGAAGTTATCTTATCGGATTGAGTCTTTTATGAGAACACTTGATGTATGTATAGCCGTGCTTATCTGTGGTGACAATGGGATATCATGTGCCTCTTGATGTATGTTTTGGTGACCAACTTGCGGGTTCCACCCATGAACCTATGCATAGGGTTTGGCACATGTTCTTGACTCTCCGGTAGAAACTTTGGGACACTCTTTGAAGTACTTTGTGTTGGTTGAATAGATGAATCTAAGATTGTGTGATGCATATCGTATAATCATGCCCACGGATACTTGAGGTGACAATGGAGTATCTAGGTGACATTAGGGTTTTTGTTGATTTGTGTCTTAAGGTGTTATTCTAGTACGAACTCTTGAATAAATTGATTCGAAAGAATAGCTTTGAGGTGGTTTCGTACCCTACCATAATCTCTTCGTTTGTTCTCCGCTATTAGTGGCTTTGGAGTGGCTCTTTGTTGCATGTTGAGGGATTGTTATATGATCTATCTATGTTATTATTGTTGAGAGAACTTGCACTAGTGAAAGTATGAACCCTAGGCCTTGTTTCCTATCATTGCAATACCGTTTACACTCACTTGTATCATTAGATACCTTTCTGTTTTTATTATTTCGGGTTACAAAAACCTTTATCTACCATCTATTTTGCACTTGTATCACCATCTCTTCATCGAACTAGTGCACCTATACAATCTACCCTTGTATTGGGTGTGTTGGGGACACAAGAGACTCTTTGTTATTTGGTTGCAGGGTTGTTTGAGAGAGACCATCTTCATCCTATGCCTCCTACGGATTGATAAACCTTAGGTCATCCACTTAACGGAGATTTTCTACTGTCCTACAAACCTGTGCACTTGCAGGCCCAACAACGTCTACAAGAAGAAGGTTGTGTAGTAGACATCAATCAGCAGCGCGCTTTTTGGAAGATCGCTACTGCTAAGTAGCAATAGCGCCTCTTTTTGAGCCGCGCTGCTGCTAAGATTCTATGAATTAGGTTTTCCCTAGTAGTGTATGATTATGATTGTTCTTGTCCAACGGACTAAACCCTACGGTTTATATGGACACCGGAGGGTCCTAGGGTTACACAATGTCGGTTATAGAGAAACGAATCTACATATCTGAATCGCCAAGCTTGCCTTCCACGCAAAGGAGAGTCCCATCCGAACACAGGACAAAGTCTTCTATCTTGTATCTTCATAGCCCAATAGTCCGGCTCATGTATATAGTCCGGCTGTCCGAGGACCCCTTAATCTAGGACTCCCTCAGTAGCCCCTGAACTAGGCTTCAATGACGACGATTCCGGTGCGCAGACTGTCTTCGGCATTGCAAGGCGGGTTCCTTCTCCGAATACTTCAAAGTAGATCTCGAATACAAGAATCATGTCCATCTCTGCAAAAAAAATCCCACATACCACCGCAGAGAGTATAATATTCCACGAGACCAATCTGCTGACAACTTTTTCATAGCGTGACATCACGCCACAGCCCGGTCTTTATTCGAACCATTTTTAGCCTGCCCCTCCGTATTTGGAGGCGAGGTTTCATTGACATGTCTCAAAGCAGAGATCGTGCCCCCTTATCACGGGATTCTCATCATTACGGGCATGGGTAACCCAACCGAGTCAACTGCACGGCACTTGGGGAGTATAATTTTAAGGCAAGTGGCGAGGCGCATGACTTTTACTACCTTTATAAAGGGATAAGGATCCAACTCTTTCACCCATGCCTTCTCTCTGCTTCCCCATTCTCGAGCTCCAGCGCCCAAGCTCTCATCTCTTCCGCCCCCAAGAAGAACTCCAGGCATGTCCGGATCCGGAGCGCATGGCAAGTGGATGGCCTCCTCCGTCAAGGAGAAGGATATCAAGAAGCTCCGGGAGGCCGGGTACCTGGCCAAGGAGATCACACACCGTCTCCCGACTGAGGGACAGATCATTCGCACTCTAGAACCCCATGAGAGGGTTATATTCCTCCCCCATTTTCTCCGCGGGTTGGGATTTCCTCTCCACCCATTTGTTCACGGTCTCCTGTACTACTACGGGATAGATTTTCATGATCTGTCCCTAAATTCTTTCCTCAAGATCTCGGCATTCATCGTTGTGTGCGAGGCCTTCCTTCGCACCCCTCTACATTTCAGACTGTGGCTAAAGATCTTCAACGTGAAGCAGAAGGTGGTGGGCGGCGAGCACGCCGAGTGGGGAGGTTCCATTGTGAGCAAGATGCCCAACGTCTCATGGCCTTCTGGTACTTTTAACGAGTCCGTCAAAGGGTGGCAACAATAGTTGTTCTACGTCACTGAGCCACGTGACACCACCTGGGTCACGGCTCCCGAATTTCGATCCGGAGCCCCAATGCGGCTCACGTCCTGGCCCGAGAAGGGCCTGGACTGGTCTTTGTCAGACAAACTAGCTATGCTCCTTGCGCGTATTAAGGAAATGGCGAACAAGAACATCAAACTTGTCAACGAGGTCCAGGTGATGCTAGTTCGCCGGATCCTTCCATGCCAAAGCCGGACTTGCCATCAATGGGAGTTTGATCCGGCCAAGCACCAGACCTGTTGGAGTTCTTCGGCACAATGCACGAAGACATGTGGAAGATGTTATTCAAGCCCAGCAAGTCGTGGCGGGACTCGGGCGAGGATCGTGGGTACAAATTGACCCGCCCCGCAAGTTCGGTAAGTCTTTACATGTTTTCAAGGCGTATCCTTTACTCGCATATTTTAGGGAAAACCCTAATATTTCCCTAATGATTCTCCTAGGGTTGGGCAAAGAAAGCAGAGCGGATTTACTGTGGGCCCACTTCTGACAAAGATGCTGGTTCCTGCGCCCTATAAGGCGCCGAAGAAGAAGGCCAAGAAGGAGGCCAAGGAGACTAGGGGCAGTCTCCGTCGCAAGGCCACTTGGGACGTGACGTCCGAAGACGCCAAGGCTCACTCCTCCGCTGTAGAAGAGGACGAGGAAGAGGAGGAGGAAGAAGAAAGCCCCTCCCCCCTGCGAGGGGGAGAAAGAAGAGGACGACCTCCACACGGTTGGAGGCTGAAGCATCCAAGAAGGGGGAAGATTCCCTTCTGGATGACTCTACCATAGCCACCGACAGCAGCCCGGAGTGGGAACCCAGGGCCAAGGCCCTGGCCAAATTGTGAGTACTAAGGAACCCGGACACATTCATATATCCAGCCTTACTATTGCATAGTATTAATATGTCGAGTCGCAAATTTTGCAGTCCGACCAAGTCCAACATCGAGCGATCCTCACCGGAGGACTCGCTGGACCCGGATGCGATGGACAGTGGGACCCTCCCGGCGGCCTCCTCTCCCAAGGCCATGGATAGCACCGAGGTGTCATCCCATAGGAACCCAGGCCAGGGAGGGGCTTAGGACACCGCCTGGGCGGCGCTAGAGGGCCAAACCTCGGCAGCCGGGCACATGGGGGAGCAGACCTCCATGGACACTGACGGCGGGGGCTGTACTGAATTCGGTCCCCAGCCGAACACAATTCCGGAGACCAATACGGCTCCGGAATCAGGAAAGCAACTTCCTTCAAAAGGGGGTGCGCCTATTCTGCCGGTGACCTCTGTCCTCCCAGAGGCGCCGGATACTTTGCTAGAGGCGCTGCAAGGCGCTTCCATTGTTGAAGAGCACCGTACCCTTATGGGTGCGGTGATTGAGAAGATTCAGTCCACGAAAAGCGGGCAGAACGAAGCCTGCACAAGCCTCCTAACAGGCTTTGAGGTAAACAATGAATTTAAACATACAAATAATGTCACAATATATAGACAGTAGCCCCTAATACATTGTTCGATGCTCGAAAAGAAAAGCCGGACAGAGGATCAAATAAATTCAGCAGGAGACTAACTATGAGATGTCTATGTGAATAAGCAAGCATCGCTATTGGCTGCAACCTCCCATGCTGCTGAGGTCTCCGGACTAAAGCAGAGTTTGGAGCGAGCCGAGGAAGAGCTTGGCCATGTAAAGAAACAACTAGAGGATAACCAAGGTATGGAATAACATTATTTGCATGCAATACAGATGAATAATTTAGTTTGAACAAAAAATGTCATGATAATTATTAGGACTGGCGGCCGAGGACGAGGCTCTTAAGAGGGCGCTAGACGAGGCCGAGAAGAAGGCATCCAAGGAGCAGGCCTCTCATGAAAAGCATGAGGCCAGGGTCAATGAGGTCCAACAAGAGCTCCAGGAAGCCGTGAAGAAGTGCGAGTCCTTGGAGCAGAATATTATTGATAAAAAATCCGAACTCAACAAGGCTCGTCAATCCGCACAGGATGCCCGGGTTGAAGCCGAAGGCGCCCTCCAGGAAATCCAGGAGTCCAGAAAAATCGCGGTGGGTAAGGCCTTTATTATGCAGAGCAAATATGTGAAGAAAAGGTTCCTTTTACTGACCTGAATTCGAAGTTCTCCAGGGCTGTTTCTTTATCTGCCATGCAGCATGTCCGCCGCCGCAAAATTCCACCGAGCGGAAGAGGGGAGCTCTATGGAGAAGCTGTTCTGGTCGCAATACATTGCGACAGAAAATCCAGTGCCCTTTAGCGACCAGCTGAAGCAACTGGTCCAGCTGCATAAGGCAGCCAAACTAGTCATGAAGGATTTGATAATCCGGTTGTGGCCTGCTGAAGCCATTCCTAGAAGCTACTTTGGACTCGTGAAGCGGTTGGTTAGTGCCTGCCGTCGGCTTGATGCCATCAAGCGGTCGCCCTGCATTGAAAGTGCATGGATAGCCTTCGCCCACGTCAATAAGCACTGAGCAAAGATGGACGCCACAAAGCTGATGACTGAAGGACCGCCCGAGGGCAAAGAGCACCGTAAGCCCAAGATGTACCATGACAGTATCATGGAGGGATCCCGCCTTGTGGCGGAGCAATGTGCTAAGGATGTCATATTCCCATGAATACACTCATGTTTATCCTGTCATGTAATATGAAACATATCCGTTATGTAATATAATATTTGTTATTTAAAACTTCATCTCCTGTGTGGCCATTTTATGAAATCTGAGAATTGCCAGTTGTCTGCTTCTGCCCCCACGTAGGTTGTACGGGGTTGTTCGGGATAAATCTAAACACTCTTTATCCAAGGTTTTGGTCCTTTAAGGAGGTGTTTAGCGCAACGAACCAGACAATCAGACTATTTGACTTTATCATTCTCACTTAGCCATAGGAGTTTGACGAGAAAAACTTGGGCATAGCCCCTGGTGTTCGGAAGTCCGAACTTGGGGCGCTATAGACTCCTAATCGCATAATGCGGAATGATAACCCACAAGTATAGGGGATCACAACAGTTTTCGAGGGTAGAGTATTCAACCCAAATTTATTGATTCGACACAAGGGGAGCCAAAGAATATTCTTGAGTATTACCAGCTGAGTTGTCAATTCAACCACACCTGGATAACTTAGTATCTTCAGCAAAGTGTCTAGTAGCAAAGTAATATGATAGTGGTGGTAACGGTAACAAAAGTAAAGACAACAAAAGTAATGTTTTTGGTATTTTTGCAGTGATTGTAACAGTAGCAATGAAAAAGTAAATAAACGAGAACCAATATATGGAAAACTCGTAGGCACCGGATCAGTGATGGATAATTATGCGGGATGCGGTTCGTCATGTAACAGTCATAACATAGGGTGACACAGAACTAGCTCCAATTCATCAATGTAATGTAGGCGTGTATTCCTAATATAGTCATACGTGCTTATGGAAAAGTACTTGCATGACATCTTTTGTCCTACCCTCCCGTGGCAGCGGGGTCCTATTGGAAACTAAGGGATATTAAGGTCTCCTCTTAATAGAGAACCGGAACAAAGCATTAGCACATAGTGAATAAATGAACTCCTCAAACTATGGTCATCACCGGGAGTGGTCCCGATTATTGTCACTTCGGGGTTGCCGGATCATAACACATAGTAGGTGACTATAGACTTGCAAGATAGGATCAAGAACACACATATATTCATGAAAACATAATAGGTTAAGATCTGAAATCATGGCACTCAGGCCCTAGTGACAAGCATTAAGCATAGCAAAGTCATAGCTCCATCAATCTCAGAACATAGTGGATACTACGGATCAAACCCTAACAAAACTGACTCGATTACATGATAAATCTCATCCAACCCATCATCGTCTAGCAAGCCTACCATGGAATTACTCACGCACGGCGGTGAGCATCATGAAATTGGTGATGGAGGATGGTTGATGATAACGACGGCGACGAATCCCCCTCTCCGGAGCCCTGAACGGACTCCAGATCAGCCTCCCGAGAGAGATTAGGGCTTGGCGGCGGCTCCGTATTGTAAAACCCGATGATTTCTTCTCTATGATTTTTTTCTCCCCGAAAGCCAATATATGGAGTTGGAGTTAGCGTCGGAGGGCCACCAGGGGGTCCACGAGGTAGGGGGCGTGCCCTACGGGGCGGCGCCCCCCACCCTCGTGAATAGGGTGTGGGCCCCCTGGTCTTCATCATTGGCGAGGATTTTTTATTATTTTTTCTAAGATGTTCCGTGGAGTTTCAGGTCATTCCGAGAACTTTTATTTTCTGCACATAAAACAACATCATGGCAATTATGCTGAAAACAGCGTCAGTCCGGGTTAGTTCCATTCAAATCATACAAGTTAGAGTCCAAAACAAGGGCAAAAGTGTTTGGAAAAGTAGATACGATGGAGACGTATTACGGAAAAAATTGCTAAATATTTGTAACCTCTCAAACAGTTGACCAGCTCTCGCCGCATCATGACAGTCAGTTTTTTGCTTTCTCTACTGAGGTGCTCATCTGGAAGAACCAGGATACAATCGCAGGAGTTCTCCCTTTACTACCCTAGCCGATATAGTGGAACGTAGGGTAGCAAGCACAGGATCCGTGCAACCCGACTATTGACCCAAGATATGATTCGGAGCCGATGCATATAATGCTACAATTCGGGGTGCCAAACTACTGTAAAAGTTTTCGGTCTTTCTTGCCGTATTATGGTGTGTTATGAAGCCCCTAGCGAATTAAAGCATACCAGATTGTACGTGTGCAATTGATTAGAATATCAAGAAAAGAAAAAATTAAGCAATAAGCTATTGTCGCAAGAATTGAGCCTCAAACTATGTTCCATTATAATATGATTAATACGTCAGAGCATATTTGTACAAGTAGTGCAATAAGCGATAGGGCTATTTGACATGCGATGACCAAGGGCAGTCTGCGTGTAGGTTTTAAAATAGGTATAACGATAGTTAGAAGAGACCACCTCGGTATTTCCTTGCACGTCTAAGCTTATTGCCTTCTTGGTGTATACCTCCCTTGATAGGTCTGATGATCAGGTTAGCAGGGAAAAAGGCACGGGGAAAGAAAGAAACCTGAAAAAGAAAAAGAAATAGTGAAAGTATGCGGGTCCAGGAGCGGTTGAGCCGCATTGTGGACCGTGGTATAGCTGTGCCTCCATCCATGCCCATGGTATTTTACGTGCGTAATTATGTACGCATGACACAAGTATCGCCGCTTGAACGGGACTGGGACAGAGGCCAAATTGCTAGTCGAGCTCTGGACGAACTAGACCATCCTGCTGCGGAGTAGTTCAGACTCATTTGACAGTGTCCCGGAGCTTGGCCTCCGTATTGGGGTTACGCCTGACAAGGCCTCTCTGTACTTCTGCTGCAAGGGCCACGGTGTGCTCCTCGGAACGGATGGAGCAATCTGTGTTTCCAATGACAGTTATAACACCGCGCGGTCCGGGCATCTTGAGCTTGAGGTAAGCATAGTGCGGCACCACATTGAATTGAGCAAATGCGGTTCATCCAAGTAGTGCGTGATAGCCACTTCAGAAGGGGACGATGTCGAAGATCAATTCTTCGCTTCAGAAATTATCCGGGGATCCGAAGACCACTTCCAGTGTGATTGAGCTCGTAAAGCAGGCCTCTACACCTGGTATGACACCTTTAAAGGTGGTTTTTATGGGCTTGATCCTTGAAGGATCGATACCCATTTTGCGCACTGTATCCTTGATACGTCTCCAACGTATCTATAATTTATGAAGTATTCATGCTATTATATTATCCATCATAGCTGTTTTATATGCATTTATATGCTATTTTATATCACTCTTGGGACTAACCTATTAACTTAGAGCCCAGTGCCAGTTTCTGTTTTTTCCTTGTTTTTGAGTTTTACGGAAAAGGAATACCAAACAGAGTCCAATTGATGTGCCAATTTTTGATGATTTTTTATGGACCGAAAGATGCCCAGTGAGTAAAAGGGTTGGGCCAGAAGAGTCCCGGGCTGCCCATGAGGTTGGTGGGCGCGCCCTACCCCCTGGGCGCGCCCCTATCACATGGACGGCTGGGAGACCCCCCCTGACGTGAGATCTACGCCAAAAATTCCTATAAATACTGAAACCTCAAGAAAATAACCTAGATCGGAAGTTCCGCCGCCACAAGCCTCTGTATCCACGAGAAATCAATCTAGGCCCTCTCTGGCACCCTGCCGGAGGGGGGCATCATCACCGGAGGCCATGGAGCAGGATCCCAGAGGGGCCATCATCGCCATGAAGGCCAAGGACCAGAGCGAGAACTTCTCCCCATCCAGGGGGAGGCCATGGAGGAGGAAGCACAAGGGGGAGAACCTCTCCTCCTCTCTCTCATTGGCGCCGGAGTGCCATCGGGAGGGGAATCATCGCCGCGGTGATCGTCTTCATCAACATCACCACCATCATCACAATCCTCATCTATTTTACGCGGTCCACTCTCCCGCACCCCGCTGTAATCCCTACTTGAACATGGTGCTTTATGCCACATATTGTGATCCAATGATGTGTTGCCATCCTATGATGTTTTCAGTAGATATCCTTTGTCTTTGGGTTGATTGATGATCTATATTGGTATGAGTTGTATGTTTTATTTTGGTGCTTTCCTATGGTGCCCTTCGTGTCGCGCAAGCGTGAGGGATTCCCGCTGTAGGGTGTTGCAATATGTCCATGGTTTACTTATTGTCTGCTTTGCTTGAGTGATAGAAGCATAAACACGGATAAGTGGGTCACGGCGTATGTGATAAAGGGGACTTGATGCTTTAATGCTATGGTTGGGTTCTACCTTAATGATCTTTAGTAGTTGCGGATCCTTGCTAGAGTTCCAATCATAAGTGCATATGATCCAAGAAGAGACAGTATGTTAGCTTATGCCTCTCCCTCATATGAAATTGCAATGGCAACCACCGGCCTTGTTAAAAATTGCCTAGGATAATTCCGCACACCGATCCATCATTATTCCACACTCGCTATTTATAATATTTAGTAATATATTATAACTTTATGATAACAACACCTACTTTTATATTTTAGCTCTCCGATATCATGCAAAGTTATCCTCTTCATACGCCACAATGTAGTTTTATTTATCGTTTCTAGTTGGAAGCAAACGTTTGGTGTACGTAGAGTCATATTAGTGGTAGATAGGACTTGAGAGAATATTGATGTTACCTTTAGCTCCTTGTGGGTTCGACAATCCATACTTATCACTTCCACCTTTTGAAATTGCTACGATTATTCCCTGCACTTGGGGATTATGTAGCTCTTTTCTGGCGCTGTTTCTAGGGAGCAATAGCGTGAGCTTGATATTCTTGTGTGTGCTTGTTTGCTTTCTTCACTAAGTAGATTTTGTTCTTAATTTTTGTTTCTATTTAGTTTTGGGTGAAACGTACAAAAAAACTTAAAGAATGAAAATACCAAAAAAAATTACTTGCCTGTCATGCCTAAAAAGTTTTTCAAAATGAGAAGTGATTGGAAAGTTATGCATCGAAGAAGTGAGGGTCGACCTTGAGCACTTGTGTTCATGCTCACGGATACAATGTAGAATTTTTCATGGAAGTTTCTCTGTAAATAATTATCCCCTTGGGTATATCCATTGTATTATAAAAATAATGTGCCAAGCTTTGGTTTTAGGATGATTAGATTGCTTGTTTACTATCTGCAGAACAAAAACATTAACTTTGGCTGTAGCGCGTGATTTTACATTTTCTACTGGAAGGTCAAATGGGTCTGAAACTTTTTGCACATTAATTCTGTACAAATGTTTCAAATTTTCATATTTATTTCATAATTTTTGGAGTTACATAATTTTACTAAACTTCCAGATTACTACAGATTGTCCTATTTTTGACAGATTCTGTTTTTCGCGTGTTGTTTGCTTATTTTGATGAATCTATGGCTAGTATTGGGGGGTATGAACAATAGAGAAGTTGGAATACAGTAGGTTTAACACCAATATAAATAAAGAATGAGTCCATTAAAGTACCTTAAAGTGGTAGTTTGATTTATTACACTAACGGATCTCACAAAGTTTTTGTTAAAGTTTTGTGTGGATGAAGTGTTCCAATATAGAGGAGCTATCAATATGAGAAGAATAAAGAGAGGCAAGAGTTGAAGCTTGTGGATGACCAAGGCACCCCAAGTAAATATTTCAAAGGATACTCAAGCATCTAAGCTTGGGGATGCCCCGGTTGGCATCCCATCTTTCTTCTTCAACAAATATCGATATACCTCGGTTTTTGCTTTGTTCACATGATTTGTGTCCTTTGTATTTTTGTTATTGCTTTAATAACCATGCTAGTATGATTCAGCCCTTCATTGATTTATAAAATACTTCATGTGCTTCACTTAAATCTTTTAAGTATGATCTTATAGAATTGCTCTTTGCGCTTCACTTAAATCTTTTGAGTACCATTTTATAGAATGCTTCGTGTGCTTCACTTACATATTTTGAGTTTGGATATTGGTTAGTCTATATTAATTGTAGAATGCTCCATGAAATTCACTTATATATTTTGGAGTAGGAATAATACTATCATCTAAAGTGGGTTTGGAAGAGTGGCAACTTTAGGAATTAGTGATCCCACTATTCCGAATGAGAACAATTTTGCTTATGTGGAGAGTAGAAAAATTTCTATGCGTGTAGATCATGAAAAGAATGCTTCATGTGATGGTTGTATTGTTAAACTCATTCATGATGCTACTGAAAATTATTATGAGGGAGAAATATATGCTTGCAGGAGTTGCAATAATATCAAGTTTTCTCTCTATGTGCTTAAAGTTTCGAAGTTATACTTGTTTTGCCTTCCTATGCTAGTCGATTCTTGTTCCTATAAATTATCTTCTCACAAAATCCCTAGGCATAGGAAGTGGGTTATATTTAAATGTGCTATTCATATTCTTCATGATGCTCTCTCTATGTTTCCATTCTTTTCTTTTATGTGAGCATCATTGAAATCATCATGCCTAGCTAAAAGGCATTAAAGAAAAGCGCTTGTTGGGAGACAACCCAATATTTACCCTTACTGGTTTTGCGTGCTTACATGATTAATCTACTGTAGTAATAATGTTTTATAGCTTTTTGTTTCAATAAAGTGCCAAGGAAGACCTTTGGGAAGACATGGGTGAAGTCTTTGCAATCTTTCTGTAAAAAACAGAAACTTTGCGCTCACGAGAATAGATGCCATTTTTTACTGGAGAGTGATTTTAGGTTGATTATTTTTGAAGATGATTAATAGAAAAATTACTCACGTCCACCAATTTATTCATAATTTTCGTAGTAACAGAAGTATGGTTTCTGTTCAGATAATTAAAGACTATTCTGTTTCTGACAGATTCTGTTTTCATTGCATAGTTTGCTTGTTTTCTAGTTTCTATGGCTTATTTTTTTCAATATAAATTGTATAAATGATATGGTAAAGTAGGAATTGTGTGAGAACAATTATGAACCTTGTCTTTTACAGTACCAAAGTGAATGATTTACTCTTTATGATACTAACCTATCTCACAAAGTTCCATTAAGTTTTGTGTGATTGAAGTTTTCAAGCTTTGGGTGAGATATTGATATGAGGAGAATAAGGAGTGGAAATACCCTAAGCTCGGGGATGACCAAGGCACCCCAAGGAAATATTAAAAGAAGAATCAAGCACCTAAGCTTGGGGATGCCCCGGAAGGCATCCCCTCTTTCGTCTTCAAAACTATCGGTATACCTTACTCGAAGCTATATTTTTATTCGTCGCATGAAATGTGTTTTGCTTGGAGCGTATTTTCAATTTTACTTTCTATTTGAACAAAATAATTGGATCTGAAATATTTGATGAAAAATAATCCTCCCATGGCTAGTTAGTTATTTGACTACTCAGTGTTCTTCACTTATATCTTTTGGAGTAGTTTGTCATTTACTCATGTGCTTCACGTATATCCTATGAGTAATAGTTGAATGAATTGAATATCATAAATCTGAATTTATATATGTTTCATATGCTTATAACATGGGGAGTAATGACTTCACACATAATAACTATAGGTAGTAAACTCATTGAAAGTTAGCAAACGCAGAATTGGTCACTTGAACAATTCATGAAAGAGTATTGAAGGAAGAGAGATTTCACATATAAATACACTATCTTGGACATCTTTTGTAATTGTGATCACTCATTAAAATTTGACATGCTAAAAGGATGATGTTGGACAAGGAAGACAACTTAATGGGTTATTTTTCCTATATCCGAAATGTTATATTGTCTTGGATCATCCAACATGTTGAGCTTGCCTTTCCTTCTCATGCTAGCCAAATTCTTTGCACTATGTATAAACAGTACTTGTGCTTCCAAACATCCCTTAAACTAGTTTTGCCATGAGAGTCCACCAGACCTACCTATGGATTGAGTAACATCCTTCAAGTAAGTTGTCATCGGTGCATGCAATAAAAATTGCTCTCTAAATACGTATGATCTATTAGTGCGAAGAAAATAAGCTTTATAAGAACTTGTGATAGGGATGAAATAAAAGCGGCGGACTGCATAATAAAGGTCTCTATCACATGAGGCAATATAAAGTGGCGTTATTTTGCATTAAGATTTTGTGCATCCAACTTTAAAATCACATGACAACCTCTGCTTCCCTCTGAGAAGGGCCTATCTTTTACTTTTATCTTCTACCCTTATACAAGAGTCGTGGTGATCATCACCTTTCCTTTTTTACACTTTTTCCTTTGGCAAGCACTTTGTGTTGGAGCGATCCATATATATATATCACTTGTATGTAGGTTCTCATAAATTATTATTGTTGACATTACCCTTGAGGTAAAAGGTTGGGAGGCAAAACTATAAGCCCCTATCTTTCTCTGTGTCCAATTAAAACTTTGAACCATTGAATATCACATGATTGTTAGCAATTGTGAAAGACTAAATGATAGTTGAGTATGTGGAGTCACTACACCACAACACTCCATTGGGGGCAGTTAACTGCCGGGAGAAGTAGCAGATTAACGGCAAATTATCTGCCAGGAATCACATTACTGCCGGTAGAAGTACTTAAGGACAGATAAATTGCCGGTAGAAGTATAGTAACAGGGGCACCTAAACTGCCGGCATTGATACCTACTTTTAAGGTCACCTTATCCGCCAGGACAACCGAGCCACGACATGTTATGTGTCGGCTAGTGTGTATCTGGTGCAAGACCAAAATACCCATTCGCGCGGGATAGCGCGCTAAAATCCGAAATCTTTTCGCACGGAAAGAGATTTTAGCCGCCGTCCCGACCACTTCCCCATAAACAAATTGAAATCGAAGTATTCCACCCGAATGCCGCCGCTGCCCCCGCGCCGCCGCCACGTCCCGCCCCCGCCCTGCCACCGTGTCCCGCCCCCGCCCCACCGCCGCTTCCCACCCCGACCCTACCGAAGACGGCTTTCTCCCGACCACCGATGCAGCCATACGCCCAGTCGCCGAGCACG
>NC_057803.1:729227922-729261011 GCF_018294505.1 Triticum aestivum | reverse complement strand
GTCCCCATCTCCAGTGCACACACTGCTTGCCGCACGACCCCCGGAACCTCCGATGTCGGCACACACCACCACCCCATGACTCTCCCAACGTCGTCCCACTCGCGCCCCACCTCCGTCGTTACGTCCCCAGCCAAGTGTTGCTTCTTCCACCATTCCCAGATCTGCCGCTGTCCTTCTCACCTTCGTCCCTCCACCTCTCCTTGAGCCACCCCGCGAGCGAGGTAGCACGAGCGGGTCAATCAGCCAGCTCTTCCTCCACATCGACATCTCTAGGCCAGAGGGCTGCAAGTCACTGCAGTTCCTATGTAGATTGTACCCCGGCGCCATGTGGATCCATTCTGTTTGCGTTCCCTCAAAGACGAACGCTTCTGCGGCGGTGGCGGGGCGACGAAGGACGGTGAGTTATTTCTTGTGCGAATTTCATTGTTTGTAATTTTGTTAATAGAGGAGCTTGTATCATAAAGTTTTAGGAGGATTCTAATTTGCTGTGTAATATAAAGCTGCTCAATAGGTGATTAGGTTGACTACTTTGGGTGTGCGACACTGCAACGTGAAATCCATCTGAAGAATCGTGATTTGACTAGCTTAGTTGGCAGAGCTGGTGACCTTGTGTTATATGTGTACATGCTCTGTTTACAGCATTCTTTAGATCGATTATGTCTCATAGAATTCAGCAAAGCAGATTTGCTATTTGTTAGCTATGACCTCTGAGTCTGAAGCATAGTCTCAAGTATGGTAGTTTTGATCATAATGAATGGATCATAGATCATCCTAGGCAACCCAGGTTGAAAACTTAATAAGGGCACTAAGAAGTAGAACATCCTGCAAGTGGTGTGAAGAGATATTTTAACTACATATTCCCTGTTGTGTTTTATGGAGTAGCTGTTGTCAATGGGGTGTGAGAAGTGAAAACACAGATATCTTTAGTTGCTTAACTTAATGTCATCGTTTCTTAGAGGGAATATAGATGTAGAATGTATGTATGTGCCTATTGGTTCTAGTATGCAGTGCACACTGCTGAAAGTTTGAATTGTAATATTAAGTGTATATATCAAGGAACCACAACTGTTTGGGCATAGGTTCTAGGAAACACAATTTTTGGGGAAAACAAATCACTTAATTGCAACTATAGGGGCGGACACCTCGAGCTAGCTATCCTTTATGATACAGCTCCTCTGTTAACAAAATTAGAACTAATTTTTTCCTGGCGCAGGGGTTGCACCACAACTTCATCTGATCCTCGACAGAACTACTCCACTTAGGCAACTAAAACCCATAAGGCACACACTTGGTCTTTCTTCTACTTCAAGCACCTCTACTTTGAGCACGTTGCTCGGTCCAAGGCAGGTTCTTTGTCCTATTTTCTGCGTACAAATCATGTCTAATATTTTGAATGATTACACTGTGTTATGTGCATGTGGGGGAGAGGATGTGAGTGGATCTGAGGAGCAGCCAGATTACAGGGGTTTATGTCTGCAGTGGAGCTCCTATTTGAGCCTGATGCACTATGCTCCGGTGGCTACTACTCTGGTTTGAGTCATGTTCAGGTGATATGCATCTCCTTTATTCTGTACTGCACTGTTGTGTTGTCCTGGTTCAATTTGAATCTTGTTCATCCCCAATGAATATCTACAGAGTTCATTAGCCTTGATCTGCCTGGTCCGGCTGCCGCATGAGAGGCCCGACGTCCCCGTCCCCTCGAGCATATCCGTGTCCCCCTGATCTGCCCCATGCAGCCGATCCTCAGCGACGGCATCTTGACCCCGGTGTCACCATGGTGACCAATGGGCAGCATGTTCTTGCTGTTGTACGCCTTCTGCCATACCAGTGGCAACAGCAGGATTGGCGAGCAAGCAGCCATGACGAGCTTGGCAGTGTGGCCACTCGCCGGTGCTGGCGGAGCGGTCTTGATCCTGAGGAGTCATGTTTGCTTCGGTATCTCGACGCGGTGGCGCTGGTGACATGCCGTCGTGGAGCTAGAGCTAGCTAGATCGATCAGTGCCTACGACTTGCTCTTCTGCTCTCTGGTCACCGGTGCGCGCAGGTGGAACTCGCGCCCGACGTGTGGGTGTGTGCAAGTGGATTCAAAGTTGGTTAGTATTCCCTGGTATTCTGATGATGACAAGAATTACCAAGTCGATTAGTCAAGCCGCTGTTTACTGGGAAATATTGTAGCGTGCCCATCTGTTCGAGCAAAGGCCAGCTAGCTATGCTGAAAGTTATTGTAATATCTTATATCAGAAAAAGGTTTATGTTGGCTGTTAGAGTTACACAGGACCATTACATTATTTAGATTTCAAATGCTCCTGATGGAAAATAGTTGAACTGATAGTGTTTTGCATATCTGAGCCATATACATTATCCAGAAGATAAGTGAGTTGCAGCCATCGTCTCCTATTTTTGTGTAGTTTCCATACTTCCTTTAATCTCTGCAAAGACAAGCATGAGTGATATCCGTGTGCTGATTTCTTAATTCGGCACTTGTGTGAAGGTGTATCTTCGGAAATAAGAATGACCCAAGGATGACAAAGTGACATGGATGACTGATTAGAAGATGCAATGGCAGCGGGTGTGATGGAAGAAAAAGAGCAGAGAGTGTTCGAAGAAATAATGAGGTGATAAGGTCTCGAAATGTTCATTATCTCACCGAAGTTATTAATGTGCTATGTAGCCAAAAGGTTAACAAATGTATATGTGCATGTACTCTAGGTTGGCCATTTGAAACATGTTCAAGAACATGTTTTTACTCGGCAAAAATTATAGTTAATTGTTTGTTAATAAATTTCATTGCTTCAGCGTATTCCTTTTGATTAACTCTGATAGTGATTATTGCCTTTCCACCTACAGATCATTTTAGGGCTTCAGAATTTTGATAGGAGCAATGTTGGATCTGCTGTCACAGATGTACAAATAGTGTGGTACACTTTTTTCATGCTCTATTACTGTTTAACTCTAGCACATATGTGAAATAATGTTTAAGTTCTGATGTCGGTTGATGGACGACAAGTGAATGACCTAAATCAAACAATCATGGACATGAGTTTCTTGAAACATATCTGAATTTTAGTTCTGAGTTCGTCGCATGTTACACACTTAGGGATAGAAGAAAATTTGGTTATATCATGTGTTAGGGGATGTTCTATGTGCAGCTAGCTATTCCTAAATTGGTCCAAGACTTCATTTTCTTCAAGCATGAATAAGAAGAAAAAATTAAAATGGCGAGTGAAGAGACTGATGTTGTGTTGTTGCTGATGCTACTCCTTTTTCTGTCTTTTGCTTTGCTGATCCTCCTCTACACGCTATGCTGATGGTGCTGCTGCTGCCGAGCTGCCACTCCTCTTCTCATAAGAGTCATTCTTGTTATTTTTCTGATAGATAGAAGAAGTATATTGTGCCTTTATTAGTTGGATATTTATATTTAGTAAGTGATTATTTAGCATAGAAATGAACTTTGGACTAACCTTAAATTTCACTTCACTTTTTTCAGTTCAGCATTATAAATAAGGCCTTGAACACATCTCCTGAAGGTTTGACAAGATCTTGAAGGTGTTGGAGGTTTGGCCAGATATGCAAGGCGTCCATACTTAATTTTTTTCTGCTCATTTTGGTGGTTATTTTAGCACATAAGCCGATGTATTCTCATTTCGGCTATGTAGCACATCTAGAAGCATGTCTTTTTTCCTTTTGTGGCACAACATCCTTGATGTATTTAGAAACATGTATTTGGTACCTTATGAAATGAAGCTTAAGGCATTGGATGTGGCTTATATGCATCTTTGATTGAGAAGTATGTATGAGCTGTGAGATCTTGTATGATTGTCCAATCATACAGAATGTATATTAAATTAGGGTTAAGCTACATAGAAAATTTTGTTAGTGAAATCAATGTGATGGCATGTTAACTGCGGGCTTAACAAGGTTCTACCGATAGTTTTAATGCCGGTGACTGCAGTTCCCATGCCACGATCAATTTGTTGGGAGAAATATAACTATCGGCAAATAAAATAGACATGGCAGACAAACTTCCGGTAATAGTTTATCTGCCGGGACAAGTAATCCCTGGCAGCCATTCTTGTGGCAGTTCTATCTGCAGGGAGAAACTCCCTCCCGGCAGTTTATCTGCCGTCTTAAGTGCATTCTCCCGACAGATTACATGCCGTTGCATTCGTGTTGTGGTGTAGTGAGTTTGCTGAATCAAAGCTCTTACATAGAACCTTCCTGAAAATAAGATGAATTGCAATTGTTTGATGACTAAATCACGGTTTGTTAGTTTTCAAGAAAGTTTATGATCTATACTTTAACATGTGAATAACTTGTTACTTGATCATGAAAAGTTTTATGAGATGAGCTACTGTTATGACATATAATGATGCTAGAAAAGATGATTGAAATTATCATTGATGAAACTTGTGCACCTGCTAGTATTCACACTTCATAAATTATTTCTTTTATCATTTACCTACTCGAGGACGAGAAGGAATTAAGCTTGGGGATGCTGATACGTCTCCAACGTATCTATAATTTATGAAGTATTCATGCTATTATATTATCCATCTTAGATGTTTTATATGCATTTATATGCTATTTTATATGATTCTTGGGACTAACATATTAACCTAGAGCCCAGTGCCAGTTTCTGTTTTTCCTTGTTTTTGAGTTTAGAGAAAAGGAATAACAAACAGAGTCCAATTTATGTGCCAATTTTTGATGATTTTTTATGGACCAAAAGAAGTCCAGGGAGTAAAAGAGTTGGGCTAGAAGAGTCCCGGGCTGCCCACGAAGTTGGAGGGCACGCCCTACCCCCCCTGGGTGCGCCCCCCTATCTTGTGGATGGCTCGGAGACCCCCTGGCGTGAGACCTACGCCAAAAATTCATATAAATACTGAAACCTCCAGAAAATAACCTAGATCGGAAGTTCCGCCGCCGCCAGCCTCTATAGCCACGAGAAATCAATCTAGGCCCTCTCTGGCACCCTGTCGGAGGGGGCCATCATCACCGGAGGCCATGGAGGAGGATCCCGGAGGGGCCATCATCGCCATGAAGGCCAAGGAACAGAGGCAGAATCTCTCCCCATCCAAGGGGGAGGCCAAGGAGGAGGAAGAACAGGGGGGGACCTCTCCTCCTCTCTCTCGGTGGCGCCGGAGTGCCATCGGGAGGGGAATCATCGCCGCAGTGATCGTCTCCATCAACATCACCATCGTCATCACAATCCTCATCTCTTCTACGCGGTCCACTCTCCCGCACCCCGCTTTAATGCCTACTTAAACATGATATTTTATGGCACATATTATGATCCAATGATGTGTTGCCATCCTATGATGTTTTGAGTAGATATCCTTTGTCTTTGGGTTGATTGATGATCTAGATTGGTATGAGTTGTATGTTTTATTTTGATTCTGTCCTATGCTGCCCTCCGTGTCGCGAAAGCGTGAGGGACTCCCGATGTAGGGTGTTGCAATATGTACCTGGTTTACTTATTGTCTGCGTTGCTTGAGTCACAGAAGCATAAACACATATAAGTGGGTCACGGCTTATGGGATAAAGGGGACTTGATGCTTTAATGCTATGCTTAGGTTTTACCTTAATGATCTTTAGTAGTTGCGGATTCTTGCTAGAGTTCCAATCATAAGGTCATATGATCCAAGAATAAAAAGTATGTTACCTTATGCATCTCCCTCAAATGAAATTGCAATGACGACTACCGGTCTTGTTAATAATTTCCTAGGATAATTCCGCACATTGATCCATCATTATTCCACACTCGCTATTTATCATATTTATTAATATATTCTAACTTTATGATAACAACACCTACTTTTATATTTTAGCTCTCCGATATCATGCAAAGTTATCCTCTTCATACCAACAACGTAGTTTTATTTCTCGTTTCTAGATGGAAGCAAACGTCCGGTGTACGCAGATCAGTGGCAGATAGAACTTGAGAGAATATTGATCTTACCTTTAGCTCCTTGTGGGTCCGACACTCCATACTTATCACTTCCACCTTTGGAAATTGCTATGATGATTCCCTGCACTTAGCGATTATCAATCCTGATAGAGCAGGTTCAGGCTGTTGCCACCGTCCATCAGGAGTCGCGTATGGTGGAATCCGTCAATGATTGGGTCCAGGACCAGTGCGGCTGAGCTGCCATGACGGAAACTGGTCGGATGATCCCTGCGATCGAAGGTGATTGGACAGGATGACCATGGGTTGTACTTTGGGGCGACTGGCTCCATCACATAGATGTCCCTGAGTCCGCACTTGCGCTCCCTCTTGGGGATATGGGTAGCATATATCATGTTCACCGTTTTAACTTGGGGGGGGGGACTTCTTATGTCCCTTGTGTTTGGTGGCTGGGGCTCCTCATCATCGTCATCGCTTTGCGACCCCTTCTCCTTGTTTTGGCATTTAACTTGCCGGCCTGTTTGAAGACCCAACATTCTCTATTGGTATGATTGGCTGGTTTATCGGGGGTGCCATGGATTTGACATGGACGATCGAGTATGCGGTCCAAACTGGACAGGCCCGGATAGTTTCTCTTAAATGGCTTCTTCCACTGACCGGACTTAGAGCCACTGAATCCGGCATTGACAGCCGTGTCTTCGGCGTTGTCTTCGTTGTTTCGACACTTGTGTCTGTTGCGTCGGGGCTTGTCGTTGCTATCTCTGGTTTCAAAAGTGCCAGGTTTACTTGAGTTGTTGTTTCTACGCGCTAGCCAGCTATCTTCTCCCGCACAAAAGCGGGTCATAAGCGCCATAAGGGATGCAATGGACTTCGGCTTTTCTTGGCCGTGGTGTCGGGCAAGCCATTCGTCACGGATGTTGTGCTTAAAGGCCGCTAAGGCTTTGGCATACGGATAGTTGACGATCTGGTTCTTTTTAGTTAAGAACCGAGTCTAGAATTTTCTGGCTGACTCTCTAGGCTGTTGGATTATATGACTTAATTCGTCGGCATCCGGATGTCGGACATAGGTATCTTGGAAGTTGTCAAGGAAGGCACCTTCCAAGTTCTCCCAACTGCCAATAGAGTTTTCGGGCAGACTTTTCAACCAGTGCCGAGCTGGTCCCTTGAGTTTTAGTGGGAGATACTTGATGGCGTGGAGATCATCACCACGGGCCATATGAATATGGAGAAGAAAATCCTCAATCCATACCGCAGGATCTGTTGTCCCATCATATGATTCAATGTTTACGGGTTTGAACCCTTCTCGGAATTCATGTTCCATTACATCATCAGTGAAGAATAAGGGGTGTGCAGCGCCTATATGTCGGGCCACATCACGATGCAGGTCGGATGGAGCTGGTCTACGGTATTCGGCCCGGACAGGTTTGTATTTATCATATCTAGGGAGGTAACCATCATCGTGCATTGGGGCACACCCCCGCGATCCATAGATCGATCTGGTCTGGCCTGCTCTGTTTTCCAAGTCATACCGCAGGTCATGTGTGTATCCCCGAGCTGTTGTGTTTCTGTTTTTTCGGCGACGTAATGCGGGCTGGTGTTCAGCCTGAGTTGTTGCTTTGTCCCAGCCACGTGGTGGTCGGTCAGCCGCATTATGCACTGCGAGGACGGGCTCCAGTGCCTCGTGATCGAATTGAGGGAGATATTTGCGCTTCGGGTAACTTTTGGTTGGGCGCTCGAGGCCGTATTCCTCGGCTGCCAGGACATCAGTCCATCTGTCATTGAGCAGATCTTGCTCAGCTTCAAGCTGCTGCTGCTTCTTTTTCAGGCTCCTTGCAGTGGCTATAAGCCGGCGCTTAAAGCACTCCTGCTCGTAAGGTTCCTCGGGCACAATATATTCTTCGTCGCGGAGGCTCACCTTGTCCTCAAAGAGTGGGATGTAGTTGTTGTCCTCCGAGTCTTCATTCATGGCCTGTTCGTCGGGGCTAACTCGCCCATCTTATCGTTCGTCCTGTTCGGAGGTTGGCTCTACTAGGTCTTGATTTTCTTTGGCATCATCCGGAACGTTATCCTCTGTAGTACCGGTATTGCTGTTTTGTCCATGGTGTGGTTTAGAGCGGTGCCGCTGACGTCGGTGCTTTGGATGCTTCTCATGAGGTTTATCCTCGAATGGTTTTTCCTTGTTACTGTTGTTCTCTTCGGGTGTGTCCACCATATATATGTCATATGAAGAGGTAGCCGCCCAGCGCCCTGTGCCCGGTGGCTCTTGCATTTTCTCTTCTCCGACATCGTAGTCCATACTGTCGATGTCCTCAGAGTCGAGATCGAGCATGTCGGTTAAGTCCTCGATAGTGGCTATGAAGTGGGAGCTGGGTGGGGATCGGAATTCTCCCCTCTCAGCTTCCAATTCGAACCGGATATAGTTTTGCTGAGAATCCCGGATAAGTCAAGGGCCTTTAATGAGTTAGCACATTGCCAAAAGGTGAGTGCCCAAAAATATCCGTGGAGCTGAACTCAAGGATCGACACCTCCTGGTCGAGGGGCGCGGATGTACGCGGTTTGGAACCTATGGCCGGAGACGAGTCTTAGGTTCCGATCACACAGGCCTCGTTCGAGGTTGGATCTGTGTTTGGCTCCAACGCCGCTTGGTTTGCGGCTTCCGTGGCGGGGTTGAGCTTCCCGTCCTTGGATGGCGCAATCTTCTCCGGATCTAGGGCTAGAGCACTCAGAGGTGCCATCTCCTGAGCACGGTCCAATGATAGATCTAGGTCACGTTCATCATGGTGGTAGGAAGCGGTCGTCATGGGCTCGAATCGCTCAAAGTTCAAGTCCCCGCGGATATCGGCCACGTAATTAAAGCCTCCAAACCTGACCCGATGGGCAGGGGCGTAGCTGTCGATCTACTCTAGATGGCCAAGCGAGTTTGCCCGCAAAGAGAAGCCGCCGAATACGAAGATCTGTCCGGGGAGAAAGACCTCTTCCTGGACTGTGATGTTGTAGATGATTGATGGAGCCATCAAGCCTTGTGATGATTACTCAGTGGAACTCTCAATGAAAGCACCAATGTCAGTGTCAAAACCAGCGGATCTCGGGTACGGGGTCCCGAACTAGGCGTCTAAGGCTAATGGTAACAGGAGACGGGGGACACAATGTTTACCTAGGTTCGGGCCCTCTCTATGGAGGTAATACCCTACTTCCTGCTTGATTGATCTTGATGAATATGAGTATTACAAGAGTTGGTCTACCACGAGAACATAATGGCTAAACCCTAGAAGCTAGCCTATGATTATGATTGTTCTTGTCCTACGGACTAAACCCTCCAGTTTATATAGACACTGGAGGGGGCTAGGGTTACACAAAGTCGGTTGCAGAGAAAGGAAACTACATATCTGAATCGCGAAGCTTGCCTTCCACGCAAAGGAGAGTCCCATCCGGACACGGGACGAAGTCTTCTATCTTGTATCTTCATAGCCCAACAGTCCGGCCCATGTATATGTTCCGGGTGTCCGAGGACCCCTTAATCTAGGACTCCCTCACCCACCCCGCCAGCATCGAGGCGGAAGCCCTACTCCGCCAAGGCCCCGCCCCGCCAACAACGAGGCAAACGACATCGCCGGCTCAGACGAGGCCCCACCCTGCCGGCAACGAGGGGGAGGATTTCCCCCGCTCCGCCGAGGCGCCGCCCCACCGACAATGAGAAAGAGGACATCGCCGGCTCCGTCGAGGTCCCGCCCTGCTGCCAACGAGGTTGCGCCACATAGAAAACAAGGAATAGTAGAACACGGTAGGTTGCTGCCGCTCGGGTCCAAGTAAGGCCACCGTTGCTACCCTCCGATTGAAGCCAAGCTAGGCGGGTTGACCATTGACGGCTGATTAGCTTCTTGGCGGCGACGTGGAGTCGGAGAACTATGTTGGGGAAGGACGCTGCTTCTACTTAACTGTTGGTGCAGTTGGCTGACTGACACGTGCACCCAACAAAGCATCTGGGCAACATGTCAGCTACATAACTGCACCTGCAGTTAAGTCACTGAAGCTCACTCCGCTGGAGCAGAAGCTTTTGTTCGGCTCAGCCGGACACAGGTGGGTAGCTTTGGTTAATTAATTATACTTCCAGCGCACCCCTTTTAGTTGAAGAATGTATGAAATGTAGCTTCTGGCATGTTTATATGAAATCCGACCGTGTATGAATGAATTTATTTTAATTAGTTCAAATTCTTGTATAACTGGCATTGGACGAACATGCAAAAGAATACGTACTAGCATTATTCCCAGGGTGATCTCCTCGTTTGCAGCAATTTCACATGTACTCCCTCTGGTTCTTTCTAGTCTGCATACAAGTTTTGTATGCAGTCAAAGTATCTCTACTTTGACCAATCTTATAGAAAAAAGTATGCACTGCCACAATGTGTGAAGTAAAATGGAACAGAAATACTAAAAAGAGTTTGAGTAGATTTTTAGCGTTCCTGTACATTGAAATCAAACACATATGCCTGGCAATTCATAGAGAACATTCAAAACAATCGATGATTATGCATCTCAGCGAGTTACATGTCAGAGCCAATATTTACTTCACAACTAAAGAATAAAGAAAAATCGATCGACGCTACTCACAGCAAAGTGCGTCTCATTCCAAAATATAAAACGCATGTCTTCTTACGAACATCAATGAGCAAAATTTGAAAAGGTTGTCCCATTCCAAAATATCAAATGCCTACGATTGTGGAATGGGCAGGGTTTGCCATCAGTTCAGACATTGACATGGCACCTCATGCTAAATAAACAAGCTATTCTTTTTGTGCAGTTCAACCAAAATCAACAAAATTCGTGCGTAGCTTGTATGATTTCTCCCTTATATGTTGCAACGCCTTGACCTTATCAGCACCTCCTTTCTTGTGGTGGAAATGATTGATTCGATGTATTCATGAACATTTTGTGCAGTTCTCAATGAAATCAAGTTGAGCACCCCTATTTGCGCAAATACAAAAAAAGTGATTAGTATAAAGCAAACTGTACTATGAATTGACAATTTAAACAGGCACCTACATGGTCCATGTAGAGCACACTTTTAGAAAAATGGAACTCATCGGAAAGAATCCTAGAACAACATTGTACTTGCGCATCACAGCCCGAAAATGGAGATATGTCAGTCCTTCTGAGCTGAAGTTAGTTTGGTCATGTGGGGAGTAATGTAACCATGCTTCAACTGCTCCTTCTGATGAGAAGATAGACAAGGCTTGTTCATCCTGGCATAGTCCGAACTAGTCACTTCACGTACTCCATATTCTTCTTCAAAGGAGGATGATCCTGTTGTGCAAAGACAAGAGGAATACTCAATGCTAGCATCCATGTTTGCTAGATAAAAAGGAAAGGAAATATTTAAAATAGCACAGATGAAGCACTTCTCAAGGACAATACCACTTTCTCATGACAGTATCTAAATAGTAGCACAACACCAAAAGAGATGACAAAGCTCAATCATATGGACGAAATCCGTGGGCGAGTACCAAGCTTTGTCGGGAGGCTTATTGTGTAGAGCATACAGATGAAGCACTTCTCCGGAACCATCTGTTGCTATCTACTGTTGTGGCAATGCTTACTATATACTCCTTGATTAGTTTAATGTTTCCAACATCTTCTTGTGCAGTTCCACTATAACATATGGTATCCTAAAAGAAGTTCCTTGTTTGCACAAGTAGAGATAATTACATATTACATTAAGAGTGCCATCAAATCAGTGGCAAAACAATTGCTCGTTCTAGCCATAGCAATAAATTAAGATGCAACACTATATCATTACTTGTGTCTAGGGCTGCAAACGAGTCGAGCTTGAGCGAGTTGGAGTTGGCTCAGCTCAACTCATATGAAAATTTGAGCAAGCTCAAACTGAGAGAAGCTCATGATTGAGCTGTAGAACATGACTTGTGCTCAGCTTGTAACGATCTCGAGTCGATCTCGAGCTAGTATCGAGCTAAATGAGATGGTAAAAATTAAAAATCTATGAATGAAAAACAAATTTTTTAAGGTGAATACGTTTGGAACATTGGTAAAAAATATAGGATATTGAACACATAGTCGACCACGTACCATAATTAGGCCTAAATTTTTTCTGGACTTAATTAAGTTTCCATGTTTGTTGGTAAAAAAACCGAGACAAATTATGGACAACATATATGGTAATAAATTATCTTATTTCCATTTAATATATGGCTAATGATATTCTGTCAAGCTATTGAGCTAAAATCGAGCGATCCAACATTGGCTCAAGATCGGCTCGTTTCTCGGTCGAGCTACATAAAGTGTTCAAACTCAGCTTGTTTCTTTTTGAGTCGATCTCAAGTCGAGTCAAAAAATGAGTTGATCTCGAGAGGCTAACGAGACTCGAGCTTTTCTTGCAGCCAAACTTGTGTCATCACAGTTCCTGTGCTTCACTACAATACCGGGAGTTGATTTTTTTTTCTTCCGCTTGTTCTTCCCCTTCATCACTTGGTTCAATAACAGACAAGCTTCTCCTTCAATGTAAGATTTGGCGTGGAAATTAGGGAGCACATGAATAGCACTAAACAATGACATTAATTTTCTGATGAAAGTGGCAAAATACAGGCCAACAGTAGTGAAATATCCTTATCTTACCTCAATGGGATATTAGGGTGCACATACAGATTGGCAGTCTTGTCTCCATTTGTGCAGTTCACTAAAATCAAGCAACATTACTGTACAAGTAGCACAACATATGAAAGCACACTGCAGAATCTTGTGAAAGAAGGCTAGTACTGAACTCTCATGACGCGGAATTCAAACAACTCATAAGAAGAAGATATGAACCAAATTTTCCAACACGGATAGGAACTAACATCTCCTCTTGTGCGGTTCCACTAAGATCAAGCAATCAAGCAACATTGGCGGTGTGACATTTTGGTTGAACTACACAAAACACTCTTAAAAAAAGTAGTGTTTTGTGCAGTGCAACAAAAGGTCACAATGACAGTGAGGTGAAGTAGATAACCCTATTTACACAGAGGTGCAAAGGAGACAACTAGTGTCGGTGTCAAAACCGGCGGATCTCGGGTAGGGGGTCCCGAACTGTGCTTCTAGGCGGATGGTAACAGGAGACAAGGGACACGATGTTTTATCCAGGTTCGGGCCCTCTTGACGGAGGTAACACCCTACGTCCTGCTTGATTAATATTGATGATGTGTGTTACAAGAGTGGATCTACCACGAGATCAAGGAGGCTAAACCCTAGAAGCTAGCCTATGGTATGATTGTTGTTCGTACTATGGACTAAAGCCATCTGGTTTATATAGACACCGGAGAGGGCTTGGGTTACACAGAGTCGGTTACAATGGTAGGAGATCTACATATCCGTATCGCCAAGCTTGCCTTCCACGACAAGGAAAGTCCCATCCGGACACGAGACGAAGTCTTCAATCTTGTATCTTCATAGTCTTGGAGTCCGGCCGACCATGATAGTTCGGCTATCCGGACACCCCCTAGTCCAGAACTCCCTCAGTAGCCCCTGAACCAGGCTTCAATGACGATGTGTCCGGCGCGCATGTTGTCTTCGGCATTGCAAGGCGGGTTCTTCCTCCGAATAATTTATAGAAGATTGTGAACACCAGGATAGTGTCCGGCTCTGCAAAAATAAATTCCACGTACCACCGTAGAGAGAATAATATTACACAAGTTCAATCTGCCCACGTATTCTGTGGCGTGACGTCACACCACTACCAAGCCTTTACTCGAATTGTCTTTATTGTTCCACCTCAGCGCGTTTAGCGAAGCGGTTTCCTTGGCACGTCTTGTCGAAGCAGAGATCGTGTTCCCCTTATTCTGGGATTCCCATCAATACAGACGTGGGTAACCCAACCGCGCCATTGATTGCGGCGCTTGGGAGATAAGCGAGTTTTACCAGGCCGGTGGGGACACATGTTTTCATCCGCCCATATAAGGGGATAAAGATCCAACCCTTTTACCTGCGCCTTCTTCCTCCTTGGCTTATCCATCTCCGCGAACTCGAGCTCTAGCGCCCAAGTCCGCACTTCTCACCTCAACCTTCTCCAACTATGTCCGTAGCGGGAGGCAAGTGGATGGCCTCCACCATCACGGAGGGGCAGATCCAGAAGCTGCGCAACGCCGGATATTTGTCCAGCAACATCGCGCACCTCATTCCCACCCCCAGGCCCCATGAGAGGGTAGTATTTCTTCCCCATTTCCTCCGCGTACTGGGCTTCCCTCTTCATCCCTTTGTACGGGGGCTCATGTTCTACTACAGCCTGGATTTCCATGATCTGGCCCCGAATTTCATCCTCAACATCTCGGCGTTTATCGTCGTGTGTGAGGCCTTCCTCTGCATCCATCCCCACTTCGGCTTGTGGCTCAAGACCTTCAGTGTCAAGCCGAAGGTTGTGAAGGGCAGCCAAGCAGAGTGCGGAGGCGCCATGGTGGGAAGAATGTCCCACGTTACTTGGCTGGAGGGCACTTTCATGGAAACCATTAAGGGGCGGCAATAGGGGTGGTTCTATCATCACCGAGCCGCGTGACGCTGAATGGGCAGCGGCCCCCGAATTTAGCTCTGGCATCCCCACACGGCTTACCTCCTGGAAAGAGAGTGGCCGGATCTGGGGCGACTCGGAGGAGCTGACCGTACTCCAAGCCTGTATCCAAAAGTTGGTAGACAAGAAGCTCAAGCTTGTCAACGTAGTCCAGGTCATGCTCATCCGCCGGATTCTCCCGTGCCAACGATGGGGCTTCAACATGTGGGAGTTCGATCCGGCGCAGCACCAGACTCTGAACAGGCTCTTCGACACTACGTACGAAGATGTCTGGAAGGTGCTGTTCAAGGGCGCCGAGGCTCCCGCATCCGCTACCGAAAATCGCGGATTCAGCTCGCAGCGTCCAGCTGACGAGGCAAGTGATTTTGTCGCTTTTTTGTCATAGTTTGACTCTATGTGGGATCTAAACTCCCTTTACCTTTGACAGGACTGGCTGGCGAAGGCCGAACAGACTATCTGTCCGGCCCCATTGCCAGAGGACCCAGCGGACGCCCGCCTAACGGGGCTGCTGGCTCCAGCACCCCACGTGGTGCCGGAGAAGAAGGCCAAGAAGAAGGCCACGGGTACTCGAAAGAGTTCCCGTTTTTAAGTGTTATCGGATGATGACTCTGAGGCCGACTCCTCTCACAAAGGCGAGGAGGAGAAGAAGAAAGCCTCTCCCCCAGCGGGGGGAGGGAAGAAAAGGAAGGCCTCCCCAACAAGGGAGGTCGAAGGGTCCAAGAAGGGACAAACTCTTTCCCCGGACTGCTCTGCCAACGCCAGTGACGACGACGAGGACTGGCCTCCAAGAGCCAAGCCCCTGGCGAGATCGTAAGTATCTGGACTCCCGAATAACTTCATGGTTTTTCTTTTCGCCACATAATGTCTTTCTAATGCCGCATACAACCCTGCAGTCCGCCCAAGGATGATCTTACCGCTTCGTCGAGCGGGTCCTTAGGTGCGTCGGATATGGATTCTCTTCCGACTGCCTCCACCCCCCGTGATGCGGACGATGCCGAGGTGGGATCCCGGGAAGGGACCTACCAGGAGGAGGAGGCCCTGGAGGTGTCGCAGGAAAACCTCCCGGACTTTGCACCGGACTCGGCCCCGGAACCCACAGTGGCTCCTGAGTCCGGTGGGCGACCCCTTCATAAGAAGGGCAAGACCGTGACGCCGGCAGCCTCTGTCCAATCGGAGGCGCCGGATAACTTCCTAGAGGCGCTTAATGGCGCCTCCATCGAAGAGGAACACCGCATTGTTATGAGTGCGGTGATTCAAAAGGTTCAGCTCGCCAAAAGTGGGCTCACCGAAGCCTGCAGCAGCCTTCTAACAGGCTTTGAGGTAAGAATTTTGATATATATAAAATGGTACCGCATAGACAGTAGCCCCTGATGCTCGGTTCGGTGTTCGGAAAGAAAAGCCGGACTGAGGATCTAAAAAGATATACGCAGGAGTCATAAAAAATATGTAAATATGGGATTGTAGGCTGTGTTGCTAACCTCCGCCGCACTGACTGCGGAGGTCAATACTTTGAAGGAAAGCCTCAAGCGGTCCGAGAACAAGCTCGGGCGTGCCAAGAAGCAGCTCGAGGAAAAAGAAGGTGAGTAATACCTTATTAAAATTGTACCTTACAGAAAAGGATCTGGTTGCATGAAAAATGACAAGGATAATGTGGATATAGCAGGGGCCACAAACGAGGTGGCGACCCTGAAGGAGGCGGTGTCCGCGGCCGAACGTAATGCGGCCGCGGAACGCACCGAGCGAGAGAAGCATGAGACGCGGGTGGCGGAGGTACAGCAAGAGCTCCAGGCTCTCATGGAGAAACATGAGAGTTTGGAGCGTGACTCGAAGACTCGAGAGTCCGAGCTTGCGACGGCTCCTGAGAGTGCCAAAGCCGCTAAGGCCGAAGCCTATAAGGCCCTCCAGTAAATCGAGGCGTTGAAGAAAATAGCTGCGGGTAAGGCATTTTTCATGCAAAGTAAGCATGTCAGTGTGACTTACCTATCACTTACCCGAATTCGGAGCTCTCCAGGAACATTCGCAGATCTTCCTCGCCGCGTATCCGATGCTGCCGCATTCTATCGGGCCGAGGAGGGGAGCTCGACAGAGAAGGTCTTCTGGTCTCAGTATGCTGAGGCCGGACATCCGGTGCCCCTTAGCGACCAACTGAAGCAGCTGGTCGAGCTCCACAAGGTGGCCGAACAGGCCATGAAGGGCCTCATAGTTCGGCTGTGGCCTAATGAGGTCATGCCTGGGAGCTACTTCGGCCTGGTGCGGCGGCTGGTGGACGTGTGCCCGTGGGTTGAAGTCATCAAGCACTCCGCCTGTATTGAGGGTGCCCGTCGGGCCCTTGCCCGCGCAAAGGTGCACTGGGGCAAGATGGATGCCCAGAAACTTGTGACGGACCCGCCACTGCAGGGCATGGAGCACCGCGCGCCCGAGATGTATTATAAGAGTGTCCTGAAGGGTTCCCGCGCTATTGAGGGTGAGTGCTCCAAAGATGTAATATTTGAGTAGACTCGCATTTTGTTATCATGTGCGCTGAAAACTTAGTTCATATGCGCTAACCGACGCTTGTTAATTTAAAATATTACCTTCTGTGCGGCTGTTTATCAAATCTGAGAGATGGCAAGTCGTCGGCTTCGGCCCCCATGCCACGAGTGCTGGGGTGTTCGGGATAAACTTGAGCACTCTTGTTCCCATTTTTCGGTCCATATAGGGAGGCGCTCAACACGACGGACAAGGCAACCGGACTTATAATGCTTGAACACTCTCACTTAGCCATAGAATTCTATAAATTTAAATTTCGGCGAAGCCCCTAGTCTTCGGAAGGCCGAATTTGGGGCGCTATCCATGCTTCGGCCGGACAAAAACCGGCTCCTCGCTCGAAGCGGCATAAGTCTTTAAGGACTCGCGAAAAACCTCTCGACCGGCTCTCGCCTCATCATGACGGTCAGTTTTAGCTTTCTCCACTGAGGCGTTAACCCAACTCAACTGGGGCGCAATCGCAGTGGTTCTCCCAGTGTTACCTTAGCTGATACAACGGAACGTAAGGTACCAAAACATGGGAGCCGGGCAAACCCAACTATTGACCCAAGACATGATTCGGAGTCGATGCATATAATGCTATAAGTTCGGGGTGCCGCACTTGTGAAAGTGTTCGGACTTTTCACACCATGATGCGGGAAACATAAGCCCCTGGTGCATTTTAACCGTACCAAAGTGTACGGATGCAACATGCCGTAAATGAACATATGTATAAAAAGAAATGCAATTATAAGCAAAAAGGTGATGCATTGTTTTATTCAAGAAGTGCTGCTATGAATGCAGAATGATACAAATAGTGCGATAAGCAAGGGACGGGACTGTTAAACGTGTCCCCCCTCCAGGGGTAGGCTGCGGAGTGGTGTATAAAACAGATTTAATGCTCGTAATGGAGACCACCTGGATATTCGTTGTAGCCTTTATCCTTCCCTGGCTGTTGCATCGTGAGTTCGGCAGGTCTGCTGCCGGACAGGGCCTCTGACGAACGGAGTCCTGTGGGTAAAAAATAAAGAAAAAGAGAAAAAAAAGAACGACACACTTGAGAGCCCCTGGTGTGGTTGAGCCGCATTCTGGGCCTATCGTGGTCGTGCCCCTCTCCCCATGCCCATGGTATCTCCAAAGCGTAATGGTGTACGCGAAGGACCTTTCTTGACGTTTTGTAGGGGCTGGGGTTGGGGCCGCACTGCTACGCGTGCTCAGAACGTGCCAGGTGGTCTTGTTGTAGGTTACTCCGGGCGCGTTTAGCCGTGTCTGGTCGCTTAACGGCCGGACTCGAGAACTGCCTTAAGAGGCTGCACTGTACTTCTACCGCGAGAGCCGCTCTATGTTCCTCTGTTCGGAGAGAACGTTCAGTGTTTCCATTGACCGTGATGACTCCTCGAGGGCCTGGCATCTTGAGCTTGAGGTATGCGTAGTGCGGCACCGCGTTGAACTTTGCAAACGCGATACGTCCGAGCAGAGCATGATAGCCGCTGTGGAACGGAACTATGTCGAAGATTAACTCCTCGCTTCGGAAGTTATCCGGGGATCCGAAGACCACTTCCAGTGTAACCGAGCCTATACAATTGGCTTCTACACCTGGTATGACGCCTTTAAAGGTTGTCTTGGTGGG
Organism: Triticum aestivum; assembly: GCF_018294505.1. NCBI lineage: Eukaryota > Viridiplantae > Streptophyta > Magnoliopsida > Poales > Poaceae > Triticum > Triticum aestivum. The sequence continues at coordinate 729,242,423 of NC_057803.1, read as the reverse complement.
TTTAATCCTTGAGGGGTCTATGCCCATTTTGCGCACTGTATCCTGGTAAAGCAGGTTCAGGCTACTGCCGCCGTCCATCAGGACTCTGGTGAGGTGAAATCCGTCGACGATTGGGTCTAAAACCAATGCGGCGAACCCGCCGGGGCGGATGCTAGTGGGGTTGTCCCTTCGGTCAAAAGTGATCGGGCAGGAGGACCATGGATTGAACTTCGGGGCAACTGGCTCCATCGCGTATACATCCCTTTGCGCATGCTTTGCTCCCTTTTGGGTATGTGCGTTGCGTATATCATGTTCACCGTCCGCACCTGTGGGGGGAAACCCTTCTGTCCTCTATTGTTCGGCGGTCAGGTCTCTTCCTCGTCATCGCTATGCAGCCCCTTGTCATTGTTTTCGGCAATTAACTTGCCTGCCTGCTTGAATACCCAACAGTCCCTGTTGGTGTGGTTGGCTGGTTTTTCGGGGGTGCCGTGTATCTGGCACGAGCGGTCGAGGATTCTGTCAAAATTGGACAGACCCGGAGTAGTTCTTTTGAATGGCTTTTTCCACTGACCGGGTTTAGAGCCTCTGAATCCGGCATTGACTGTCGTATCCTCACTATTGTCGCCATTAATGCAGCGTTTTCTTTTGTTACGACGCGACCTGCCATTTCGGTCCTTAAAATCCGGACTACCAGAATTTTTGCTGAGGTTGTTGCTGCATGCTAGCCAGCTGTCCTCACCCGCGCAGAAGCGGGTCATGAGTGATGTGAGGGCTGCGATGGATTTTGGCTTTTCCTATCCCAGGTGCCGGGCGAGCCACTCGTCGCGGATGTTATGCTTGAAGGCCGCGAGGGCCTCCGCATCCGGACAGTCGACGATTTGGTTTTTCTTGGTCAGGAACCGTGTCCAGAATTGTCTGGCCGATTCATCTGGCTGCTGAGTTATGTGGCTTAGGTCATCAGTGTCTGGTGGTCGCACATACGTGCCTTGGAAGTTATCGTGGAATGCGGCTTCCAGGTCTTCCCAACTCCCAATTGACTCTGCTGGCAAGCTGTTAAGCCAATGCCGGGCTGGTCCTTTAAGCTTGAGGGGGAGATATTTGATGGCGTGAAGATCATCACCGCGGGCCATGTGGATGTGAAGGAGTAGTCCTCAATCCAAACTGCGGGGTCTGTTGTGCCATCGTAAGATTCAATATTCATGGGTTTAAACCCTTCGGGGATTTGATGATCCATTACTTCATCTGTGAAGCATAGTGGGTGTGCAGCGCCTCTGTACTGGGCGATATCACGACGGAGCTCAAAAGAGCTTTGTCTATTTTGTTCGGCCCGGCCAGACTTACTGTGTCCGGCGCGACGGTTGTCGTCACGTATCGTGGGGCGCCCACGCGATCCATAGATCGATCTTGATTGGCTTGCCTCATCCTCCAATATATCTCGCATGTCCGGAGCGTTCCCCTGTGGCCTTATGCTTTTCGAGCGATGCCGGGGTACGGTTCTAGGGAAGGGCCTAGAGGCCTCTCTGTCGCGACCACGGGGTGGTCGGTCAGCCATATTGTCTGCTGGTGATGCAGGTTCATATGCCTCCTCCTCTAGTAGGGGGAGCAGCTTGCGTTTAGGGTAGCTTTTGGAGGGGCGTTCGAGCTCATGCTCTTCGGCCGCGAGGACTTCAGTCCATCTGTCGGCTAGCAGATCTTGATCAGCTCTAAGTTGTTGCTGCTTTTTCTTGAGGCTGTTTTCCGTGGCCATAAGCCTGCGTTTAAAACGCTCTTGTTCGGCGGGATCCTCGTCGTCGTTGTCGTCGAGGCTCGCCTCGTCTCCGGAGGGAGGCATATAATCCTCTACCTCTTCTTCTGCCGTTCTCTCGTGAGGGCTGGCGTCTCCGTCCTCCTGCGCTGAATCTTGCTGGAGGGGTTGTCTTCGGCACTGTCCGGGGGATTATTATCTCCGGTGCCGGAATCGCCATTCTTGCTGTGGCGGGATTTAGAGCGGCGCCGCTGACACCGGCGCTTGGGCTGTTTCTTGGAGGGGTCATCCTCTGCTGCTCCTTCGCCATTCCCATCCTTTGGGATATCCACCATGTATATGTCATATGATGAGGTGGCTTTCCAGTGCCCGGTAGGCGCTGGTTCTTGGTCGTCTCCGGCATCGTCGTCCATACCATCGATGTCTTCGGAGTCGTAGTCTAGCATGTCGGTAGATCATCGACAGTGGCTACCAAGTGGGTGGTGGGTGGGCTTTGAATTTCTTCGTCGTCCGCATCCCAACCGTCCTGACCGTAGTCCGGCCAGGGCTCTCCTGATAACGATAGATACTTTAGCGAACTCAAGATGTCACCGAAAGTGAGTGTTGACAGATGTCCGCTGCGGTGAACTCCATGAGCGGCGCCCAATCGGATTCGATCGGAGGGGGCGCCGGAGGTTCGGAGTCCGGCGAGGAGTCCGGCACCTCGGAGTCATGAGCTTTATGAGGGACAAGGTCAGTGTTCGGCTCTATCGCCGTAGAGGTTGCAGCCCCCGAGGCGGTGTCTAACCGTCCATCCTCGATCTGCACGGCCGGCTCCGAATCGAAGGTCGGAGCGGACTCGTGTGCGGCCTCCAGGGTACTGTCCGGCTGTAGAGCTAGATCATGTCCGTCGTGACAGTGCGGCGCGCTTGGCTGCGACTCGAATCCATCGAAGATCTAGTCCCCGCGGATGTCAGCCGTGAAGTTCAAACTTCCAAATCTGACCTGACGGCCAGGGGCGTAGCTTTCGATCTGCTCCAGATGGCCAAGCGAATTGGCCCGCTGTGCAAAGCCGCCGAATACGAAGATCTGTCCGGGGAGAAAGGTCTCACCCTGGACTGCGTCGTTGATGATGATCGAAGAAGCCATCGAGCCTATCGGTGACGACACAGAGGAACTCTCAATGAAAGCACCAATGTCGGTGTCAAAACCGGCGGATCTCAGGTAGGGGGTCCCGAACTGTGTGTCTAGGCGGATGGTAACAGGAGACAAGGGACATGATGTTTTACCCAGGTTCGGGCCCTCTTGGTGGAGGTAAAACCCTACGTCTTGCTTGATTAATATTGATGATGTGTGTTACGAGAGTGGATCTACCACGAGATCAAGGAGGCTAAACCCTAGAAGCTAGCCTATGGTATGATTGTTGTTCGTCCTATGGACTAAAGCCATCCGGTTTATATAGACACCGGAGAGGGCTAGGGTTACACAGAGTCGGTTACAATGGTAGGAGATCTACATATCCGTATCGCCAAGCTTGCCTTCCACGCCAAGGAAAGTCCCATCCGGACACGGGACGAAGTCTTCAATCTTGTATCTCCGTAGTCTTGGAGTCCGGCCGATCATGATAGTTCGGCTATCCGGACACCCCCTAGTCCGGAACTCCCTCAACTAGTGATCAATAATGGTGGATGACAGAGAAGCCAACGAAAAGAAGCATCTAACTTGTCTAAATGGGAAATAAAGCAAGACATTAGCATTTCTCAAACGGTGGCATTGATTAATATTAACAGAGAGATTATATTAACAATAAAATTCGGTAAACATGTAATTTTCTTTTAACTGTGGCATTGCATCAATTTTCCAGTGGCATTATTAGAGGGCATTTGTTTACAGGGACATTTTGGTGTAGGGATTAAAAAAACTCTGTGTCAGTCCCATCTAAACCAAACAGGATGGACTATTAGGGACTAAAAGTGGGCATTTGGGACTAAAGAAAGAAGACCCTGAGTGAGAGTCTTTTTGGGACTTTTTCCAACAGTTGCCCCTGCCCCGCATCGCACCTTGTCTCTATTAGTTCATTACTAGGGGTAACATGGTCTTTTTACATGTCATTTAATAACCTCTAGTCCATGTTTAGTCCCTGGAACCAAGCAGGTAGGGACTAGGGAGTTTTTAACCCAACAGGGCCTTAGATTAACAACATCTAAAGAGTTGCACGGGACAGTGGATGCACCAGCACCATGTGCATCTACCGATGTACTGGGGTGATGCACAGTCTGTTGCAACAAAGAACAAACAACCAGGGAGCATATTTGTGTTGGTCCCAGTTTTGTTATCTTTAGACACCTTTCCCTATGTAAGTGCATCTAGTGCCACCCCTAGTTGGTTTTGGAGTATTGACGACAAAGTTGGTTGAGGGACTAATGCGTTTGTGAGAATTGCAGGATAACGCAGGTAGTGTGCCTCATTGATTCGGTTTACCTACCGGAGATGACCCCTAAAAATGTATGAAGACATTGAAGACAATGGTGGTATGAGAAGATATTCATATTGAAGACTATGACATGAGAAGACATTGCGTGAAGACTATGGAGCGCGAAGACTGTGTGGATTCATTGCTTCCTTTTCTTCTTTGTTGAGTCAAAGGAACCACCGTACTGTTAAGTGGGGTCCAAGTGAACTAAGTCAGAGTGACTGAAGTGATGCTCAACTCAAATTCTATGTCTTCGAGTGAAGACAATGAGAGCAAACCTTATCCAGAGCTGGATGAGTCAGCTTTGCTTGTAGCCCAAGTAAAGTTGCCGCGTGTGTTTGAAATCTGACCTTTGGAACACTTATCAGTTCCTTAGTGACCCAGGGTCATTTTGGACAAATCAGGTCGGGTTGCCTAGTGGCTATAAATAGCCCACCCCCTACACCATAAATTGGTGGCTGCTCAGAGTTTGTACACGGCTTTTGTCGTTTGAGAGCAACCCACCTCGAAGCATTTGAGAGAGAGGGAAATCCTTGCGAGGACAAAGCCCAAACACACAGAGCCAAAGAGTGTTAGGCATCACTGAAGTCTTTCTGTCTGTGTGACCTGAAGACTTATTACACTTGAGGACTGTGAATCCTCCAGCCGGTTAGGCATCGCGTTCTGAGCATCCAAGAGTCATTGTGCATTGCCGGGTGAACGAAGTCTGTGAAGGTTCGGAAGTCTACCTTGAAGACTTACCAGAGTGATTGGGCGAGGACTAAGTGTCCTTAGCTCAAGGGGAATAAGGTGAAGACACGATCTTCTGAGTTGAATCTCAACCTCCCTAACCAGACGTACAGTTGTCACAGCAACTGGAACTGGTCCAACAAATCCTGTGTCTTCAACAAGCAACTGGTTCTATCTCTTCCCTCCTTTACTTTGAGTTTGTCTTCGTGAAGTCATTGCTTATCTGTCTTATCTGATTGACTTCATTGCTTGACTACTATTGTTGATTGGCTTCATACTATCTTCCATCCTGATCCTACTACCTAGCTGCTATTAGTGTTCGTACGTTAACGCTATTGCATACTTGACTATGGCTTGCTTGTTGTAGTTTATCTTCCGCTGCATATCAATTAGGTTATTTCTATAGTTTGTCTTCTAAACTTCCATGTTTTGAAGACTTTGATAAAAATCGCCTATTCACCCCCCCTCTAGTCGATAACTAGCACTTTCAATTGGTATTAGAGCAAGGTACTCCCTTGTTCTGTCTGATTAGGTTTAACCACCTGGAGTTTAGCTATGTCGACTGCAGGGATAATCAAAGTCTCCGCTGCTTGCCCCGTGTTCGATGGAACAGAATATCCCTACTGGAAGAATAAGATGCGCATGCATCTTGAAGCCATTGATGTCGACCTCTGGTATGTCGTCAAGAATGGTGTTCCCAAAACTGGTGAAGGTGTCACCCCTACTGATGTCAAGAAGTTCATTCAACTGGACTCGACTGCAAAGAACACCATCTGTGGTCATCTGGCCAAAGGACAGTATGGCCATGTGAGTGCTCTGGAAACGTCAAAGCTAGTCTGGGACTGGCTGTCCAAGGCCAATGAAGGTGTCTCTACACAGAGAGACCAGAGGATCGGTGTTCTTCGCAATCTCTTCAATCGCTTCAAGAGAAACGACAATAAAAATGTCCATCTCACGTTTGATCGCCTCACCGACATCACAAATGAGCTTCAGGCTCTCGGTGCCAGTGAGATCACCAAGCATGATATTGTCAAGACACTGCTGAGATCACTTGACACCTCCTTTGACACCCTTGCCCTCATGATACAAGAACGTCCTGACTGCAAGACACTCGATCCGTATGATATACTTGAAAGGCTCAACACACATGAGTTCCAGCTTTCTGAGAAAAGAGATATTTATGGCCCCAACTATGGCCGAACTCGTGCTTTGAAGGCAAAAGTTGTTTCCTCATCTGAAGAAGAAGAATCTGACTACGGTTCTGACGATCCTGAAGACATTGGAAAGGAACTTGCCATGCTTGTGAAGAAGTTCCAGAGGTTCACCAAGAAGAAGGGCTTCAGAAAGTCTTCACGATCCAGCTCAAGAAATGATGAAGCTTGCACTCATGACAACAAGAAGAGAACCTGCCACAAATGCAAGAAACCTGGTCACTACATATCTGAGTGTCCACAGTGGGACAATGAGAAGAAGAAGAAGAAGAGCAAGGAATATGATTCTGATGACAAGAAGAAGAAGAAATCCTCAAAATCTTCTTCGAAGTCTTCTTCCAAGTCTTCATCATACAAGAAGAGCTCATCTGGCAAGGCTCGTGCTTTTGTTGGCAAGAAAATGGATTCAGAGGAGGAGTCTGCTTCGGAGGAGGCGGAGGTGGAGTCTGGCGAGGAGTCTGACCCTGGCGTTGCAAGTCTGGCTCTAGCCACAACCTATGTCGCCAAGTCCATCTTCAACACTGAAGACAATGACTTCCACACCAACGCTGAAGCTAATGACGAATACGATCCTTCTCCCACCTACTGCTTCATGGCATGTGGTGCCAAGGTAAAATCCCGCGATGCTTACTTTCAAACTTCAAGTGAAGATGACTCTGATTGTGAATCCAAACCCAGCTACAAAACACTTGCTAAAATTGCAACTGAACAACAAAAGGCTATGGAACATACTCAAAAACTGTTAGACAAAAGCAATGACCTGTTGGACGCTGAAATGACACATTCACAGTCCTTAGTTGATGACATAAAAAATCTTCATGCTAAGTACCAAGAACTTGAAGGTCGTCATGAATCGCTCTCAACTACTTATGAAAGACTCTCCTATGATTATCTTCAAAGGAAACAAGATCTTGAGAAATTGAGAGCGGCTCATGAAGATCTTCAAAAAGTGAATGAGTCACTTCGCGCTCAACAGATCAGTTCCGCTCATGATGGATTTGAACCACCATGTCTAAAATGCATTGAGCGTGATAACGCTACATCTGTTGCTGAATGTTCCACTGCTGCTACTGTTTCATTGTCTTCACCTACTGAAGTGGTTACTAACCCCTCTGCGGAGGATACCACTGCTGTTACTGATGAAAATGCTATGTTGAAGACATTGCTTGAAACAGGGATGTACAAAAGTTTGAAGGGACATCAGACTCTCTGTGATGTCCTCAAAAAGCAGATTCTGAACCGAAACCCTAGGAAAGAGGGTGTTGGGTTTGAAAGGAAAATGAATGTTGATGGATCGTACTGGAAGCCTGAGCAGTATCCCAAAACCACATGGGTTGCTGCAAAGGAACCTTCAGTGGATCCATCCACTTTATCTGGCTTTACCTATGCTAATCCTATTATCATTGATGAATCCTTTGATGCAAACTATAAACTATTCAAAAATCAGAATGGTGAAGTGTTTGCTAGGTATATTGGTACTAACTGCAGGAATGGACCGCGAATGAAGAAGATCTGGGTTCCCAAAAGTTGTCTTGAGAATCTTCCTGGGAATGTTGTCCAACGGCTTCATACGGAAACATGACTCACCTGAGTCACCCTAACGCCAATGTTTTGCGGGGAAATCACACTCAAACTTATGAATATGAGCGTGTGTCTTCAAACCGCTATGTTCACAATACTAAGAACTTTTCTGCTTATTCATATGAGTATCATTCATCTCCTGCAAGGCTATTTGCTAGGGCTCCAAAGCCGAAATTCTCAGATGCTTCACATAGACTCATTGCTTCTAAGCCACCCCTAAAGATGTGGGTGGTGAAGAAGAATTAACTCTCTTTTGCAGAACATGGTCTCCAGCCAGCAATCAAAGGCGTCCGATATTATTGGGGACCTAAAACATAAAGGGACGCATGATAAAATGACTTACTATGTATTCCACATATGAATCTCTTATCTGTCATACTGTGTGTTCTAATCTTGATCTAAACTGTGATAATCCATGTGTGTGTAAAATGCTTATGCTTCACAACATACCTTGTGAAGCCTATCCTCATAACTGCACTGTAGGGCATGTCACCAAAAGCTTCAGAATGGATTATTGACAGTGGATGCACTAATCATATGACTGGTGATCAAAGTCTTCTCATGGACCCAACCCTACGTCCATCCGACAAGAGTCAAATCACATTTGCTGACACTGGTAAAAGCAAAGTATTGGGTCTAGGTAGAGTTGCAATCTCTAGGGATCAACACATGGATAAAGTGATGCTTGTTGAATCCCTTGGGTTCAACTTAATGTCTGTCTCAATGCTTTGTGACTTAAACATGATTGTGCTATTTGGAAAATATCGTTGCCTTGTACTAATGGAATCTGACAAGTCTCTAGTCTTTGAAGGATATCGAAAAGATGATCTATACGTGGTAGATTTCTCAGCAGGTCCACAGCTTGCAGTATGTCTTCTCACAAAAGCTTCAGAATGTTGGCTCTGGCATCGAAGGCTAGGGCACGCTGGCATGAGGAAGTTGCACACTCTCGTCAACAAGAAGCATGTCATAGGCATCGAAGGTGTCAAGTTCAAGAAAGATCATTTGTGTGGTGCTTGCGAAGCTGGGAAGATGACAAGGGCCAAGCATCCCTCGAAGACAATCATGACAACATCTCAACCCTTTGAGCTGCTACACATGCACTTATTTGGACCTACTCACTACTCCACCCTCACAACAACGGCGTGTCTCTATGGCTTCGTCATTGCTGATGACTACTCAAGATATACATGGGTGCACATAATTCTCTACAAGACTGAAGTACAAGATGTCTTCAGACGATTCGCCAATCGGGCAATGAACAATTATGGCGTGAAGATCAAGCATATCAGAAGTGATAACGGCACTGAATTCAAGAACACCGGCCTTGATCTTTATCTGGATACAATGGGAATCACTCATGAATTTTCTGCTCCTTACACACCTCAGCAAAATGGCATTGTTGAGCGCAAGAACAGAACCCTCATTGAGATGGCTCGAACAATGCTTGACGAGTACAAGACACCAAGAAAATTCTGGCCTGAAGCAATTGATACTGCATGTCACATCATCAACCGTGCTTACATCCACAAGCTTCTGGGTAGAACATCCTATGAGCTTTACTGGTAAGAAGCCAAATGTCAGCTACTTCAGACTCTTTGGTGCTAGGTGCTGGATCAAGGATCCCCATCACAAGTCAAAATTTGAACCCAAAGCTCACGAAGGCTTCATGCTTGGTTATGGAAAGGATTCACACTCTTACAGAGTCTTCAACCTCTTCCACTACAAAATCGTTGAAACAGTGGATGTGCGATTTGATGAAACCAATGGTTCACAACGAGAGCTCCTGCCAAACACACTTGATGAAGCTCCTTCCAGTGAATCTATCAAGCTGATAGGAACTGGTGAGATCATGCCCTCTGAAGCACAACCTGAAGAGGAACTTATCATTTCTGCACCAAACAACCTGAACACAATGCTTAGACAGAAGACAATACTTCCAATGATGACAATGATCAGCATGAGCAAGGTCTTCGTCCAGTTCATCCTCATGTTGCAAATGAAGTACAAATTGAGAAGATAATTGATAGCATCAACGCACCTGGTCCTCTTACTCGATCAAGAGCAACACAGTTAGCAAACTTCTGTGGGCATTTTTCATTTGTATCAATATCTGAACCCAAGAAAGTTGCTGAAGCCTTTATGGAACCTGAATGGATTCAAGACATGCAAGAAGAACTTCAACAGTTCAAGCTGAATAATGTTTGGGAACTGGTCAAGCACCCTGACCCTCGCAAGCATAACATAATTGGCACAAAATGGATATATCGGAACAAACAAGATGAGCATGGTCAAGTCGTCAGAAACAAAGCACGTCTTGTGGCTCAAGGATATACTCAAGTTGAAGGAATTGACTTCGATGAAACATTTGCTCCTGTTGCTAGTCTTGAAGCTATTCGCATACTGCTAGCCTATGTTAATCATCACAACATCTTGCTCCAATGGATGTGAAAATTGCATTTCTCAATGGCAAGATTGAAGAAGTAGTGTATGTCGCATAACCACCTGGCTTTGAAGATCCAAAACATCCTGATATGGTGTACAAGCTAAACAAAGCACTGTATGGCCTCAAACAAGCTCCTCGTGCCTGGTATGATACAATCAAAGACTTCCTGAAGAGCAAAGGATTCAAACCTGGATCCCTCGATCCCACACTCTTCACGAAGACATATGATGGTGAACTGTTTATGTGCCAAATATATGTGGATGACATAATCTTCGGCTGCACCAACCATAAGTATAGTGACGAGTTAGGATACATGATGCAAGAGCAATATCAAATGTCCATGATGGGTGCGTTGAAGTTCTTCCTTGGTCTTCAAATTCTTCAACAAAGCAATGGCATCTTCATATCTCAAGAAAAGTACCTCAAAGATTATCTGAAGAATTTTGGAATGGAAGACTGCAAAGGCTACACGACGCCAATGCCAGCCAAACACCATCTTGGTCCCGACGACAATGGTAAAGAGTTCAATCAAAAGGTATCCCGCTCCATGATTGGTTCTTTGCTTTATTTATGTGCATCTAGGCCGGATTTATGCTTAGTGTTTGCATGTGTGCTCGATTCCAAGCGGCACCACAGGAATCGCATCACTTAGCTGTGAAGCGAATTCTTCGATATTTGGCTTACACCCCAACACTCGGATTATGGTATCCCAAGGGCTCAAAATTTGATTTGGTTGGATCCTCGGATGCTGATTATGCTGGTGACAAGGTGGATCGCAAGTCTACATCAGGCACATGTCATTTTCTTGGTCGATCACTTGTCTGTTGGTCTTCAAAGAAGCAGAACTGTGTATCACTCTCAACTGCTGAATCGGAATACATTGCTGCTGGATCCTGTTGTGCTCAGCTTCTATGGATGAAGCAAACTCTCAAGGATTATGGCGTCAACCTGAATCAAGTACCTCTCTTCCGCGACAACGAAAGTGCCATCAAGATAGCCAACAATCCAGTCCAGCACTCGAAGACAAAGCACATTGAAATACGTCATCACTTTCTCAGAGATCATGTTATGAAGAAAGATATAGATATCATGCACGTCAACACTGAAGAGCAACTGGCAGATATCTTCACAAAGCCCTTGGATGAGAAAAGGTTTTGCAAGTTACGGTGTGAGCTAAATATCTTGGAATCCTCTAATGTCCTGTGATCAGGCACACATCCTAACACTTATGCATGTTGATGACTTAGATGTGCAACACATGAAGTAAGGTATATCTTCAATCAATGAAGATTTACACTCTGAGTGTGAATACATTAACATGGAATTTGACTTCGGAGCGCCACTATAATTGTGTGCCGTGTCTGGGTCTAATACTTCCTATACGGTGGGTAACGCCACCACCAAATTTCTCTGTTTGAAGTGTTTCACTCATGGCGTTACTTTTGCAAAGACTTCACATTTGGTTTGTCTTCAGTTTCTATTTATCTTCATGATTTTCTGCGCTACGATGAGTTGATTGCATATATATATATATATATATATATATATATATATATATATATATATACTAGCGTTCTATCCTCTACAACATTCACTTATAGCTATGTCTTCAAGTTGAATCTTTTGAACTAAGTGAATGAGATCGGACCCTAACCCCTCTATGCTTTCTATCTCAAACTCTATCTGTCCAAATCATATGCATCTATTGAAACTATCGAATGTCTTCTCTGCGTCTAAGTCAGCAGAAGACACAGAGACAAACATCAAGTCCTATTTAAATGATTCATCTTTATTGTCTATATCCGGAGAAGCCAGAACGAACATCCGACAAACTCGGCGGGCGTGGGAACGTGGGACAACTCTATGTATGTTGCATGCTTGCCACGTGTCCCATGGATGTGAACAGACAGGGGCACCTACGTAATTGCGCTGTGCCACACACCTACTTATAAATATGTGTCCCCTGCGGTCAAGAAAACCTTCTTCCACCTCTCCACCTCGTCAAAACCCTAGCGCCACTGCTAGCTCTCGACGACGCCGGCGACGAAGCGCTTAGCTGCCGCGACTTCTCCGACGCCGTCCTCACGCCGGCCGCGGACATCGTCCTCTCCGCAGTCGCCGTAGGTGTCCTCCGTCGCCAAGTTAGGGCACGGTGGGCTGAACTGCTCGGTCTCCTATTCTTCCCATCTAGCAGTTCATCGTGCGGTAATCATAACTCTACTTTTACCAACTTTTTGATCTTCATAGATTCATCCTAATTACCGAAAGTGGTTTCTACCTACTCAATGTTAGATCTATTCTGTCTGCATCTCATAATGCCTAGTCTATTCACTTAGATTTCCTATCTAGTTTGATTCCTCACTTGTACTTATTCACGGATTGGTACAAATCTGGAACCAACTCACCACATATAAGTGAATGTCTTCGCATCATGAGGTCAATGTCTTCAAACTGATTTACTTCTAAATCTTCTGAGAATGCATATTACCTCTTCCCCTTCCCTCGCATCTCTAATGTTGTCACAGGTACATGTCCATGGGAGAATCCCTTGGTTCTCATAGTCTGCATTCGTTTGCAGAATACTTACAGCATCATATCAATTCTCCTGAAGCCAGTTCCTGGCTGACCAGCAAGCGAAAGCCTTTGAAGCCTTTGAACATATTGAAACCGTTCAATTCTAAGTTCATGGCTGCGGAGAAATCTATCAGGAAGAGTGGCAGACATCGTCGTGGGGGGACTTCAAAGGATCTGCCTGAGGATCTGGCAGAAATGTATAAAACAGATCCTGAAGAAGATTACAATCAGCGCAAGACTCGAATCCAATGGATTCGACGCTATTGGGCTGAACAGTGGTACAAGTACAAGTTCGTCACCCAGGAGTACGCAGAGAAAAATGCTATCAAGAGCCCTTGGGGTGATATTCTCTATCGAGGCCTTCCCCCCAAGAACAAAGCTGAAGCCATTGCGCAAGAATTCTATCCTTGCATGGTCCGTGGACCACAGCCTGAAGAAGCTGACCCAACATCATTGCTCTGGTGTCGTGACGACAATCTCTTCAAGCGCAACCTCCAGTTTGTTAAGGCTTCGGCAAAGGAAAACAAGAAGTCATGGGGATTAGACATCAATCCTGGCCCCTCTGCTCCCCGTGAGGATGGCACACGTGAAGCTGAAGAAAATAGGATTGGCCCCTTTGCAAACCTTGATGGTCTCATCTCCTACATCAAGGTACAAGGTGCCAAAGTGGATCATTCTGACAATGAGGCTGATTCTGATGAAGCCCCATAAGCAAAAGAAGCTAAAGGCTTCTAAATCAGCACCTCCAAAAGCTTTACGTGCGAAGCCTCTGTCCACTGCACCTCCTGAACCCAGTGTGTAGTCTGAAGATCAATCCCGTATCTCCAAGAAGACGGAGAAGAAAAGGCAACTTGTCAGGCATACTGATCAAGCCTTGACTCCTGCGGCTATACTGCGTGAAGATCCCATTGATCTGTCCAGTGATGAAGATCTTGCAGATGATGCCCTTGAGCAATTGATCAAAAGCAAGGAAGAAGCAGAAATCTTCAACAACTTGCCTCTCTTTGATGTGGCAATAATTCATAACTTCATTGATGAGTGGTTTGACACCCCCAACCTTAGCTTTGACGATCTGCAGCTTCCCATTGGCCTCAGCGTCGCCTTTAATGCACTACTAGAAAAAGGCCTACTAATGGCGCACCAGTTTTGCCTACTAATGGCGCATCACTGGTGCGCCATTACTAGCACGCCATTAGTAATTTTTACTAATGGCGCACCACTGATGCGCCATTAGTATCTGGTATACTAATGGCGCACCACTGGTGCGCCATTAGTATAGGCCACAGTGCGCCATTAGTATAGGCCACTGGTGCGCCATTAGTATAGGCCACGGTGCGCCATTAGTATTTTTGAATTTTGAAGGCGGGAAAATAGTAGTGGCGCACCGTCTAACCCCCACCGTGCGCCATTGCTATTTTTGAATTTTGAATTTGGATCTGGATCGTGATTTTTTTGCCCATTTTTTGCTAGTTTATTTTGCTCGTTTTTTGGCACGATATTATTTCAAATTTTGTTCCTGTTTTTGGATCTTGTATGTTCTTTTGCCGTGTTCTTTTGCCGGAGAGGAGTTCGCCGGAGAGGAGGAGGAGGAGGTCACCGGAGAGGCGCTCGCCTACATCGCCGGAGAGGAGGAGGAGGTCGCCGGAGAGGAGTTCACCGAAGCATCGGAGAGGAGGAAGGAGAAACCATGAGGGAATGGGAGGAGAGGAGGGAGGAGGAGCTCACCGGAGAGGAGGGAGGAGAAACCGTGAGGGGAGGGGAGGGGAGGAGAGGAGAGGAGGGAGG